>NC_033644.1:536444-726273 GCF_001540865.1 Ananas comosus | reverse complement strand
ATATATAAAGAGTTTTTTCACCTATCAGCTTGACTTCTTGATTGATCCAATTCCTTTAACAACCTATATAAAAAATTATGAATCTCTTTATAATTAATCATATATATTGGACATAATTACATGGAATTTAGTATTGTTTGTTGCAAGAATCAGGGCTTACACTTTATATTTTTGTCCTTTGTGTTGGGACAGCCATTAAAAAAGAATAATTTTAGAGAGAGAGAGAGAGACCCCTCAACAATAGGCCATTTTGACATTTTGTACTAAGCCTTATTAACTATTAAATATTAATTAACTCAGTTTTCTTTGTTAAAAAGTGATTAAAATTATTAAATAAGATGGAATTATTGCTGAATTTGATGAAACCTTTGATTTATTTGATTGAAAGTTGTCAATTAAAATAAGAACTAAGTTAATTAGGGGGCATTTCAAATTGGTCATATATATATATATATATATATTATTAGTTGAGAGGTGTCCATAAAATTGCATTTTTTATTTTATTCTATAAAATATTGATTAATAGTGTACGAACTATTTTGTGAAGCTTTTAATTTAGTCGCTCGTGCATTTAATTATTTAGATTATCTGCATCTCTCTGAACTTCTGTGTCCCTTTCATTACTACTTTCAAATTTTGAATTCACATCTTCTTTTTTTCACTTTTTTTCTTCTCTTTTTTTTTTTTGTGAGGGTTAAAATGAACGCTTATTTTGGCTTGTGTAACTCCCTATGTAATTAGCGTAATTGTAAAAGATATGAAAGATCTCCTTCAGAGTTCAGAACTGTACATAGGATTTTGTAACAGTTTCCTCTTCTGTCACAAAATTTATGTTGAAAATAAAATATTAAATAATATTAATTTTATAAGTCTAATTTTTTTTAACACTTTGTTTGGATATTGGTATAAGTTGTGGGACAATAACTTTATAGGATTTAGGGTAAACTTCAAATATCCCTTTATAGTTTTATACTTTTTCACTTCAGTACTCTGTGGTTTAAAGTGTATCAAGTTAGTCCCTGTGGTTTCGTACTTTCTCACTTTATTACCCTATGGTTTAAAGTGTATTAAGTTAGTACCCTGTGGTTTCATTTTTTCTCTTTTTATTATTCATTTTACTAATTTTTTTTATTAAATTAGTAACAAAGTTAAAATTAAAGAGTATTAAAGTGAATATTCAATAATCCTAGATAGGGTATCTAAAATTTTTTGTATATAATTTAACGAAATATTAATGGAGGAAAAAAAATCAGTGGCAAAGTTAAAACTAAAGGATACTAAAGTAAATATTCAATAAACCTAGTTAGGGTATCTAAAGTATTTTGTATATAATTTAACAAAATATTAATAGAAGAGTCGACAAAAAAAGAAAAATAAAACCACAGGGTACTAAATTGATGCACTTTAAACCACAGGGTACTAAAGTGAAAAAGTGCAAAACCACGGGGGTGGTATTTGAAGTTTTCCCTAGTATTTATAATGTGGGAGTTTGATTTATTTTCCTAAGAAAAAAATTTGATTGGTCGAATATGGTATCTTATTTTAAATATTTGATCACATTCCTTATCGTTAAAATATACAAACTTTTTGAATAAATCAAGAAGATATGATGAACAAGTAATTTATGCATCCAAATAGGACCTTAAAGTAGTTAATTATTTACATGTTATATGTATAAGAAATTCTACTTTTAAATCTAATCGAACTCTTTGTTTAATTCAAATTAAATTAACATTTTGGGTCAAGCAAAAAGTCTCAAACTGAGATATGAATAAAAAACAATGTTAGATGTATAAGAATATAGGAATGTAAAGAAATTTTAATAAGTAATTGATTGTTTCGTCACAGCTTAATTTGCAATTAGGGTGAATCATGTAATCAACATAGTCTCTCACTGTTTTTAAATTAAAAATAAAAAAAATAAACATATAAAAGTGCATGAGAAAGAAATATTATATGGTGGGGTACTAACCCATATTTTGGTTCCATGCATAGTTGTTTTCTTGAGAACATGAGAAGCTTCCTCTTTGCTCCTCAAGAGGGGTACAAAAACAATTCACAAAGCAACAAAACTCTTATTTTGGTTCCTATATAATTATGTGACAAGGAAGAGAAGATGCCCATAAAATTACAAAATATGAGTTAAATTTAGGGGTGAGCATCGGTCGGTTCAGTTTGATTTTTATAATTTTTAAGAAATTGAACTGGTCAAATTAGAGACATGAATCGAACAGAACTGAAATAATTCGTTGGTTCAGCACGGTTTATTTGGTTTTAGTACAATATTGATGGCGACTTAAATAGTTGATTTAAAATGAGAATAAGAGACATAGGACGTGTTTGGTTCACTTCTTTTTCACTATGGAATTGGAATAGAAATATGTGAATCCATTTGTGGGTGTTTGGTACGCGGGAGTCCCATTTCGATTCCGATTCCCGAGTGAAATGGGAATCCCCCAATCACTCCTTTTTTCAATCCGGCCTAGGAGGCCGGATTGGAAGTTGAATCGGGACGGAATGGATATTTATTGGAATTAAATTTATTTTTTCAACTTTTTTAATTAAAATATGAGTTAAAATTTAAAAATTAAATATATAATTTTAAATTTTAATTTGAACTTAAATTAAAAATTAAAATTTAATCAAGTATTTTGAATCTAACTTATGAATTTGAATTTAAATTAAATTTTAATTTATATAAAGTTTATTCAAATTTTATTTCAAACTTAAATTAAATTTATGGATTCAAATTAAAATTTAAATTGTAATTTTAAGTTTCAATTTAAATAAATAAAAATTTAGTTTCATATTTTGAATTATCCACTCAACTTCAAAGATTAATTTATTTTAAAAAAATAGATTTAAAATTTTGGCATTATTTAAAAATTTTGATATAAATTTTTAATATTTAATTTTAAATTTGAATTTAAATTAATATATTATAAAGATAATGTTAGTATATTAATTTGATTACGTTTTTTATATCCACTTGAACCAAACACCAACAATTGGAATGATTTATTCCGATTCCGATTTAGGTGATGAATCAAACGGAATTAGGTAATGAGTCATTCCGATTCCAATTCCAGCTTATTTTGATTCCGATTCCGATTCCTACTCCGACTTCGAACCAAACATGCCCATAATTCTTTCTAAGTAGAGTTACCAAAGAGGGTTGCTTATTGGATAATCTACTAACTAATTAGGGATGCAAACGGGCAGATCCGGGAGCGGGAGGGCTCCCCTATCTTCCGTTCCATTTTTTGTCGGGTGGGACGGATTTGGGACGTATTATTTTTTATTTTATTTTTGGCTACCACTTATCTCCTCATTCGGAGCGGATCGAGGAAGGAGCAAATTTTTGGCAGATTTTTTATGGATTAGGACGGATTGAAGGAAGAAAAGGGGCTCCCGCCTCTAGCTCTATTTACTTGGCGAATCAGGACGGATTCGAAATAGATTATATTTTTCTATATTTTTTGTTCCCACTTACTGCCCCATTCGGGGTAGATCGACGTAGGAGCTGCACCAACCCGGATCCATTTGCATCCCTATAACTAATGTGATTCTAATCTAATATTGTAAATGTTGGGGATTTGGTATTCGATCTAATACCAAATTTTGATAATTCGCAACCCTCTTTGATACCAACTACTGTAAATTCGATATTCGTTCCTCAATAAAAACTGAAACAACCATAAAAAAGAAAAAAAAAATCAAATAAAAGATACATGTCATAGAGCGTACAAAAAGTACTTAATCATATTATAATTAGAAATTCTATTCTAATTAATATTTAAATCTATTTATCTTCAACAAATTTAAATATTCATCCTAATTTAACTCGAATTCTACTACAAATTAAATATAACCAAACTCTAACAATAGAGTTTAAATCCAAATTAATTCAACGGTCCCCCGATATAATTTACTTAAGTTTTAGTGGCAAAATTAGTACAGGGTTGAAATTGTAACTATTTATACAAAAAGAGTAATTGAGTCAAAAGATAAAGTTCATTTCTAAGAGTTTTTTTTTTTTTTTTTTGGAATTTAAGTTAAAATATAAGTAGTGGGGGAATAAGCATTAATAAAAGGGAGGGTTAGTACACTTGCATGTTGTCCCACAACTCGACATGCATCATGCACAAAACCTAGAAATCATTGTGTAAAACTAAATTAAGAGATCTTGATTAGTTTAATAATCAATTAATTAACTTCGGCTTTTGTTAATTAAGTACAATTAGTACTACTAGGTTGAGTGCGGTTACGGTAACGCCCCGAACTAGGTTAAGTTTTACGCCTTCGGTGGTGATGATGACGATGAAATTATCGTGTCGAGTACCGACACAGACGATCAAGGTCGAGAGATTCGCGTTAATCGCGTAAAAAGAACGCGTTAGATACAATGTTAGATTTGAAATCTATGAGTTGAAACTATTAATTAGTGTATGAGGTTCGCAGAAAAATAATTTCGCAAACATTGGGACATTAACAATGTGCAATATTGAAATCATCGTAATCTTCGGTTGATTATGCGATGATAAATTAGTTAACAAATCAAATAGAAAAATGAGAGGATTAAGGAGAAGAGGAGATCATTAATTTCACATGGAATATTGGTGGATTTATGTATTAATTAAGCATTAATTAAATACCAAATCATTGCCTAACAATGTTGCAACACTTTTAATTAACAGGGTTTCCATTTTGGGTAGGTTTTGGAATGAGACATCCTCAAGTTTTTCTTTTAATGGGTAAAATGTACAAATAGCCCCTATACTATCTCGATTTTGCGTTATGCTTCTTAACCTTTAACTTAATTAAAAGTTTCAACTCTCTCATGTATTACAATTTTCCCACTAAAATCTGAACAAGAAACTTAAATTTCAATAATCTTGATGGTTTTGACTTTCGGGGATGTGATTGTAATATGAGAGAAAACTTATTAGGAATTAAAGCAGTTAAATCAAAATTTTAGGAACCGAATTGCGATATCTGAATAGTAACGTGCATGCATCGCTCGCGGGCATTTGTTTTGATTCTAACAAAATCTCCAAAACTGCGAATAGAAGTAGCTAAATCAAACGGCTAGTAAGTAGGGTGAGGGTAAATCAAATAAAATAAAGTTCAGGAGGGTTAATTCCAAATAAGTTAAAGTTTAGGGTGTGTGGATACATTTTAACCAAAAACGAAATTTAAGGGCTATTTGGATGCATCAGCAAATTTGGCTTAACACCAACATTAATTGATGTGAATCATGTAGAATGAAATAAGCACTTTGATTTTTTTAAGAAAAAGTTAGCAAGATATTCTGCTTCATAATTCATAAAGTGGTGTAAATTTAGCAACAGAGGTAAGTCGGTTAAGGCCTCCAGAGACAGAGGGTATAAAAATAGGGCGGACGATCCGGCTTGTTGTTTGCGAGGTAATCCTTCGGCTCGAAATGAACTCGAGATCGAAAAGAGCTTAATACGATCTGAATTTTTTAGCTCAAAATCGTAACAAGCCACATGCAAGCTGGGATCAGTTCATTCATGTTCGGCTCGATATAGCTCGTGTGTGGTGTGTGTATATATATGGATTTTAAGCCAACTTAGACCAATCCAAATGTAAAGAGGTATGTATTTTGTAAATTTTATTATTAAACTAAGATTTTAATTTTCTAATTTTTCTGTCAACTTTTCACCCAGTAGTAGTAAGGTAGAAATTTATCTAGTTATTCACAGGTCAGCTCGTGTTCGGTTCATTAATAAACAACGCTAACACGGGCTGAATTTTTCAGTTCGATATTTTAACGAGGCAGCTCATGTTCAGGTTATTTAATAAACGAGTGAATACAATCCAACCCCAGCTCACTTTTGTTTGGCTCATCGACAGCTCTATACAAAAAATAACAAAATAAAAAAAAAAAGAAAAGAGAGGAGAGAGAAGAGGTGGGAGAGAGGAGGAGGTTATAGATGACACTTATTTTTTGGATCAATTCTAGGGGCAATTTTTTTAAAAAACAATTGTGTAAAGGGGAATATTGTGCAAAGAGTCTATTGTTACATAGTCAATTCCATCAATGGGTACCACATGTAGGGTACTTTTCTTTTGCCACATTAATTACATTTGTTTCTTATATATGGTTTTTTGTGATTTGAGAATATAATTTTAGGATCCAAGTAGTCAACATGGAGGGGACATTTTGTACGACGTAACTGTAACTGTAAATACAATATAGTTAAAGATACATGCAATTAAAAATATAGTAATTATAATTATTTGTATTTTATTTGGTTGGATATAATAAAAAATGTTATAATTATAAATATTTTGTTTGGTTATATAAAATTTAGGTATGCATTCATAATTTTTATCATTTTATATGTAGATAATGAGATGGCAAATTATTTAAAAGATTGTTAGGAAGATAAGCTTTTATTGTTTAAAACTATACTATTCAAATGCTGTAGACTGCTACAGTTGAGCCTCCTCATGCAGTTGCAATTCCATCAATTGAATTCAAATGTATCAAAACAAATGCCGAATTTGAATATGCATGCAGTTACTACTACAGTACAGTTATAAGTACGTACAACCAAACAACCCCTAAGACTATTTTCGAACCAGTTCTATGGTCCATCTTTTACATAACATACTGTAGCATATTATCAGAGTTAATTCTAACGCCTCTTAGTTTACCAAGGCTCTCTTAGTTAACACTTTATTTATCATACTTCTTAATTTTTAACACTTTCGTGTGAATAAATAATCAGGATGTTAGGATTTGGTTACATTTATAATTAAAATCTAATTGGATTAGGATTTGGATAACTTTTGATGTAAGCTATAAATATAGCATATGTGCTATTATTGTAGTGGTGGTGGTACGGATTAACCACACCCATATAACATGGTCAAGGTGATAATGATTTTGGATGCACCTAATGCATGGGTGCAAAAGGACGTGAGCGATTTTTATAACCATGGCCTAGGTCATTAGTATACATTATGCACGGATGCACAAGATGAGAGAAATATCTTCTGAGACTATAGAAAACGAGAGAAGGGTAGTAGAGATTCAAAAAGAGGGCTCGAGTTGTAGCTACTCTGTTGTAGAAGACGAGTCAGATGTAATCTTCTCTTTTTTAATGAATCTTATTTTACTCGCATATTTTCTATTAGGTTGGTTTTCTCTCTTTTATGATTGTATTAGTTTTTGCTAAGAAGACGAGTTTATGGTAAAAACTCGACTCGACGCTTCCGTTACAAAATCCCAACAATCGACACTGGATCAACAACAATTGATATCGGAGCGAGTTGCGAATTCTCAAAATCAGGTACCGGGGTGAGTACCGGATTCCCAACATAGGAAACACGTTTAATGCATCAAAAGTGAAGAGAGAGAGAGAGAGAGAGATGTGGTTTCAGATATGGATATCAAAAATAAAAATCCGACGAATATGAATTTGAATATAAATTTTGAATGTACCCGATCGGAACCCGAACTCGACCGGAATCCGAATTTGTTTTACATTGTATATAATATGTATATAAAAATTTAATATTATATTCGAATTTATATTTTAAAAATTTACATTTAATGTAATATATTTTGAAATATTGAAAAGAGAAATAATTATTTCGAGTTCGGGTTCGGGTTTTGAATTTTTTATTGGGTTCGGATTTGGATATGAATTTTTTAAATTTGTAAGGTTCGGATTCGATATTCGAATTTCAGTTTCGGATTTGGAGTCGGATTTGGATTCGAATTTTTAAAAATTCACTCCAAATCCGCTCCGTTGACATTCCTAATCGAGAAGCACTGCACTCCCGAGGAACACGAGGAGTTTGCGAGAAAGTACTGAATCTGATTAGACTTTTTTTTTTCTTTTTTTTTAAACCGGCGCACTCTTCTTAATTTAGAGTGCATCATAGATTCATAGTAGAGCTATTGATTTTGATGATTTTTGGTTATATTATCAAATACAATTTTTGTCTTTTTATTTTACACATTTTGAAGTTTGTAATTAATTTTTTTAACATTATAAATGGAGTGAGTTAGTTATCTCAGATCTATATCTATAAATCTATAAATAAATTATATATGAAACCACAATATTTCTTGCCACGTGGCAGGTCACCCTTCATCCTCATAATAATCCCACTTTGAACCAAACCACTTCTTTTGAACCTAACCACTTATTTGAAACCGAACCGATTTTCTATCTTTTCTTACTTTTCTCTTCTCTAAATTAGCACTTGAACCGAACTGAACCAATGAACTGTCTTTCTGATTTTTTGTATGAAAACTGAATCGAATGCATTCTAAATCAGACTTCTCATCTAGCACTTGAACCGAACCGCTCATTGTGTCTCTAAACATCTAAACCGAACCATTGAACTGCCTTTCTGAACCGAACCACCTATTTGAAACCGAATCGATTCTCTATCTTCTCTTACTTTTCTCTTTTCTAAATTAGCATTTGAACCGAACCGAACCAATGAACTGTCTCTCTGATTTTTTGTATGAAAACTAAACCGAATGCATTCTAAAACGGACGGCTCATCTAGCACTTGAACCAAACCGCTCATTGTGTCTCTAAACATCCGAACCGAACCACTGAACTGCCTATTTTTTAATGTAGGAAAATATATTGTTCTGCACCTATTAACCTATATAATTCTCCAATATTTTTGCCACGTGGAAATTTTTTCTTCATCCTCATTAAAATCTAATTTAAACTATCTAATATATTTTCATTTAAGTCTTTAAACCAAGAATGAAAAATTTGCACACCAAGAAGCTCTTCTAGTCTACTCTCATTAACCATTATAATTCTAACATGCAACACCCATTACTATGAAGCACTTTACCCTCATTAAAATCCAATTTAAGCCACTTAATATATTTTCATTTAAACCTTTAAATTAAGAATAAAATATTTGCATACCAAGAAGCTCTTCTAATCCACTCTCATTAACGATTATAATTCTAACATGTAACACCCACTACCATGAAGTACTTTACCCTCATTAAAATCCAATTTAAGCCATATAATATATTTTCATTTAAGCCTTTAAATTAAGAATGAAAGATTTGCACACCAAGAAACTCTTCTAATTCACTCTTATTAACCATTATAATTAATTTCAACGTGCAACACCCACTACCGTGAAGCATTAAAATCCAAACTATAACTTAATCACTAATTACATACATTTCAATGGCCTTTTAGATTCTTATTACATGATTAATTAATTAATTAACTACGTTAATCACCAAAATTATATATCTAATCTAACCATAAGAATCATTATAGTTCTAACGTGCAACACCCACTACCACGAGACATTGAAAGTCGAGATATAATTTAATCACTATTTACATACATTTTTGCGGCCCTTTAGATTCTCATTACATGACTAATTGATTAATTGATGAATTAACTACGTTAATCATCAAAGCTATATATCTAATCTAATATAATAAGAGCAATGCTCCTATACACCAAAAACATCTTAACCATTAAAATTTTTTAAATGGACGGCCAAGATGCACCCTTTAAGAGAGGATGACCGGTATTTGATACCATCGGTACCGGTCAACTCTTAACAGGGCAAATTTTTTTTTTTTGCAACAAGGGCATTTTGATAAATTTACATCTTATAACATATCCTCTTTAGCTAGAAAGATTTGGCGTTACAAGTAAGGAAGGTGTGTAATTACCTTTCCTAAATTAACTTTTCTTTATTAATATATTGCATTCAAATTTTAAATNTATATATACACACACACACAACACACAAACACAAAAAGGGGGAGCAGTCCACGAGGCTGAGTGCAGCCTCGTGGACCGCAATATTTTCCTACACGTAGGCCGCGATTTCTTCTTTCTCGCCGCTCTTCTTTTCCTTTTTTGTTTTAGAATCATTTAGTTTAAATAGTTAACAAATTTTATTTTTTTTAGCTATAATATAAATTAAATCTAAATTTAAAATTTAATTTTAATCAATATTTTTAAACTTTAATGTTGTTTTTACTATCGAATGAACAATTTGAATTTAATTTTAAAAATAAAAGCCTTTAATTTAAATAAAAAATAAAAGTTATGTTTATAAATACAGCATAATTTACAATTTCAAATAAGTTAATTGTTAATTTGAAATTTCATGTCATTTTAATATCAAATTAACAATTTGATTTGAAATATACTAATCATTTAGACATAAATTTTTTCATTCAGAAAATTAAAATTAAAATTGAATTTGAATTTAATATACACAATTATAAAGTTTAAGCTCAAATTTATTTTTAAATTCAATTTTATAAAGATTTATTACTTATCAAATTAGTACTATCTAATTTGATAAGTAACAAAATTAAACAAGGAAACATATATTTGTGTAGGGTTGATTAAATTTGGTAATTAGTTTTTATTTATTTTCCCATATTACCCTTACGAATAGTAACCTGTTGAGCAGGTTACTACCTGGTGTATTGAAGCATTTCTCATATAATAATTATATTGCTGATCTCGCCATTGGCACGTGTGGTGTGAGTCGGATTGCACGGCGGCAAAGGAAGGGGTGGACAAGGCTGAGGTGCTACCGTGAGTGGCGGAGGACGACGATCTTGGTGGCGGCCGGCAGCAGAGGCGGCGGCTCCGTCGATCGAGACGATTGTGGGGATGAGGAGAAGGCTTAGAAGCTTTCAGATATACGCCGCTTTATATCAGATTGTAAGATTATTAATTGCATAGATCTCCTAGATATCTATTAACATAAATAAATTTTCAATATTTTTTGCCACATGGCAAGTTTTCTTTCAACCTTACTAATCTTTTTTTTGAACTCACATTTGTTCTTGGCTTTTCCCCTCCCCTCCTCTCTATTCAATGATAAGTAATTAATGTGCTCTTTAATTTATATATTACTTATTTTTCTCTTCAATATTAGTCATTTCTTCTCCCTCAAATCTCTTTTCAACGCCAAACCCTTCACCTCCCAATCCTTTGAAATCATGAAAATTAATTAATCAAAAATGCAACATTTAATTATAGGCACTATATTCTACAAATAAATGGGCTTTATAACACCAATCCACCCCACCTCCATTAATCCCCCACCCCCCTCTCTTTTGCATGGCCTCTTATTTTTCATGCAAAAAAAATATCATCATATAATTTTCCACCCAATACTCATCTAGCTCTCTCTCTCTCTTATTGTGTTAACGAAGATGATGAGAACGATGAAGAAGAAGAAGAAGAGCATGCGTAGAACATTGTCTCCTTCGAGAAGCATCGTTCCGCAAAATCGAGCCGCGGCTCATATAAGTACCCACTAAGTTGATTTAGCTGCACTGGAGCTAGCTCTTTTTTATTTTTCACAACGGAATGTTTAAGATGCACATAATACGATAAAATTATATGTCTCTTACTGTATTTCGATGATTTTAAAATATATATATAAACTTCTAACTATAATTTACTTTTTTAATAGTTGAATTTAGTCATACAAATTGATTATGTTTAACATGGGTATAGCTTCTTATACATCAATAAGTTGTAAATATAAATTTTATTAAAATTTTGTTTCTATTATCTACCCGCTGTATCGCGCGGGTCTCTATACTAGTTATTCATTAAAGGTAACTTTTTTTTTCTTCAATTTCTATACTTTATTTCAAAACTATATCAAAATATCCATAAAGAATCAAGCTAATTTTTAAAAACATGAAATTATCAATACCTTCGCTTTAAATAAATCAGATGCGTTTCAAGATCTATATTTTATCAACCCAGAGGAAGGAATTTTAGATAATATTTGAATAAGATAAATTGAATTATTTCAAGAGTCAAAAGTGCTATATGTTGGCTTAAATGGGCCAGCATCCTGCCCTGTGGCGGGAGGCCATATGGGCCGAGTCATGTTCGAAATGGCGTGAGGCTGGGTTGGGCCGAGTCATGTTCGAAGTGGCGTGAGGCCAGGTGGGCCGAGTCACAATCGAGACCCGTGGGCGCTGTTTCTGTACGCTTTAAGTGAATTAGTTGCGTATTTCTAACAGCTCGAGCTTTTGGGATTAATGGTTAGCGCCAACGATCCGACACTATACTCACGAACACTTCTAAGAAATATTCCCATCTATTCAAGCAGCATTAGCTGGAATTTATTTTTAAGTATTTAGTGAAAACTAGAGTATCACAAGGTGGATGAATTAAGTAAAATGAAAATATCTTGACTATTTACAATGCTCTCTCTCCGCTGCAACATGCGGGTTCCTACACTAGTGATTAATTACTCCTAATTACAAAAGATTACTCATTAATTAATCAAGTAGTAGTGTTTTTTTTTTTTTTTCGGCTTTTCGGCTTTAGTTTATTAGTTTTCTAACTTACCCACAATATTTTGATGGTTATATCAATCAAATTATGGGCCAAAATTTGTTTTGCCCAAAACAAATTAAGTATGGCCTTTGTTAACTACTACATTGTGTGTGAAGTTGGATCTGGGCTGTAATTTTGTTCTTGAAATTTTAATTGTAATTATGTATATATATATATATATCTCTGCTATTGTTTGGCTTCTAAATTTGAACTTTGATCATGAGATCAATATGATCACTGTAGTTTAGCCTTAATAAGTTTCATCCTGAGTTTTAGTTCTAAGAAATAAAAGTATGATGATAACACCTGTGACGAGGGGTGTAACGTGGGCCGTGTCGGGCCAGCACGGCCTACATTTTTCATGCCGATTCGTGGTAGGTGCCAGCCCGGCCTAGCCCAGTTCCAAATCCTAGTTGGGCCGTGCCGGGCAGAGCTACCAAGTCTCTCGGGTCATGTCGGGGCGGGCCGGGCCCTGCTTCGGGCTGGCCCCTAAAAAAATTTATTTTTTTTAAATATAAATTTAAAATATAAACAAATAATTATTTCTACTTAAAAATTTAAAATTTATAAAAATATTTATAATATAACAAATATTTAATTTTTTAACAAATATATATATATATAGAGTTGAGCTAGAATACTATCGATAGCAAACCGGCACTTTTGCCACCCATTTGTTTTCGATGATGGAGCCTCCAAATTGATGATCGGCACTGTTGAATATGATCTATACTATTTGAAATATTTAGAAATCAAATTTTATACATTTTCGATATTGTTCTCTTATCCATCGAGTAGACACAAAAATGAACGGCTAAAAATGAATATTCTTAAAAAAATGATGATAGGAGTCTTATAATCAAGATCAAGAGTATAGATCTTGTTTTAAATGGTTTAAAGAATTTTCTAACAAAAATTCAATTGATTTGGATATCTTTACACCGTTAAATGAGAAAACGCCTCATATCAACCATTAAAATTATAAATTTTGAAACCCTTTGATCATTAGGCAAATAATGTCGAAAAGATTTGAAATTTGATTTCTAAACAATTCAAGTGGTATAGATCATGTTCAACGGTGCCGATCGTCGATTTGGAGGCTCCATCCTTGAAAATAAATGGGTGGTAAAAGTGCCGGTTTGCTATCGATAGTATTCTAGCTCAACTTATATATATATATATATATATATATATATTATTTTTTAAAAAAAAAATTGAGAGTGTAAATGGACAAAAAACCTCCTCTTAAGGTCTGCCCAAGAGAACGGCCTTGGGGTTCGAGCCATGCTGACCCGGCTGGCATGGCCCGCTGTAGGTAGTGTCGGGCCAAACCATCGGACCTAAGAGGAGAGGCCGAGCACAGCCGTCAAGCTTCGTCCAGGGCGGACCAGCACGGGTGTTACAGTACTCGTGCCGTGCTGCAGCCCAGCCCTAGGCCGTGCCGAGTGGGCCGCCCGGCCCTTTTTACACCCTTACCTGTGACTCCAAGATTTGAAATAGTCTTGTTGTATAAAAAGCATAAAAAATTTAAACATTTTAATCTGACTATAGCATTTTGAGTGCTAATTAGGTCTAAGAGGATAAAAGAGTAAAGCGTGATAGGAATAAAATAGTTTTAAGATAGGTAACCCTTCTAAGAAGTGGGGCGTCAAGGCACTTGTGGCACTCCAATAATCCCCATATCGGATAATGTGAAAGAGTGTGATGGATTTATAAGTGATATAAACACTAGTAATAATAACTGGGTCAAAGTATTTTGGCCCGATGGTTTGATTCTTACGAGTTATTATTGTTAGCTGGTCGGGTCATTATATTTGGTATCAGAGCCAATCACCAGCAGGAAGTGTATAATGAGTTTCTACTGAGTTAGGATGTGAGAATGATATGCTATGCCAGGATCTGATTGACAAGATTAGTGAAACAAGTTTCATATCGTCGGATAATCGTGGGCTGTGTACGTGATGGGCTGATGAGGACTCAAGGCGACTAGTGAGACAAGTCTCATTTTGCCGGGTGATCGTGGGCGGGCTATGTATGTGATGGGCTGACGAGGACTCAAGGCCTAACAAGCGAAGAGTGTGACACACTAGTAATAATAATTTAGTTTGAATATTTTGGGCTGATGGTTTGGGCCCAATTGAGTTATTATTGCCAGCGGTTGAGATCGTTACAGCACTTGTGTTGCAAACGGGGGGAGAGTCTATGACACCATAAAAGTCCCATATCGAATAATGTGGGACTAAATATTTTGAGCTGATAGTTTGGGTCCAATGATTTATTATTACCAGGGGATCGAATCGTTGTGTAATAATACTCACACTTATGAGAGTGGATCAAAATAGGATATGGATGAACTATATTTTATCAAGAGATTTGCAGAAATCGTGAGGTCCGAAAAAAAAAAACAATCACATGTAATGAATAACGCATCGTATATACAAATCTAACTCAGAAATGTTTGGATTCAAGAACTAGAGATCTTAAACACCTCATCTAGAAGAAAATCATAACAAGAAAAATGAAAAATTACAAATTTCCATGTCCACAAACAATTCATCACATGTAATATATGAAACTCGCCTGAGGAAAAACGTGATGGATATGCAAATTTCAAAAATGGAAAAAAAAGGACTCACACATTTATGTTTGTTGAAGAGAAAAAAGAGATCTCATAATAGAGATCATGGATGTTCTTTGTCCAAATATTCCAAAAATGGAAAGAAAAAGTGACCAAAGATAAACATGATATCACCCACGTGCCAAGCGAAGCCCACAAATTAATGAATATGATCATAGATATGAGTATTTTGGCACGTGCGAATCTTACATGCATTCCTTTTCTAAATCCCTTTTTCTAAATCTCTTTGTCTCCTTTTTCATTTTACTTTGAAAGGAAACAAAGGAAAAGAGTGAAAAGAACGAGCTATCTTGTTTGATCTTCTTCTGTTTCTGCATCATTATCTGAGCAAAATCGATCCCAAGGGACCCAGTCGAAAGAGATCACAAACCATAATTATTATTGTAGCGATCCGATCTGTTAGCAATAATATGTAGTTGGAGTTTTTCAATTTTTGCATCATTTTCTGAGCAAAGTCTATCCCAAGGACCTAGTCTTAAATGATCACAAACCGTGATTATTATCGTATCGACCCGACCAGACCCGACCCACTAATAATAATAACTCGTTGGAACCAAACCACCGGCCCTGATTTTCTTCAATTTTTGCATCATTTTCTGAGCAAAGTCGATCCCAAGGACCGAGTGGCAAAAGATCACAAACCGTGATTATTATATTATAACGACTCGATCCGACCCGCTAGCAATAATAATTTGTTGGAACCAAATCACCGGTCCGATCCGATCCGCTGACAATAATAACTTATTGGATCTAAATTATCGACTCAAAATGCTTCAGTCCGATACTGAAGCCTCATTTATTCAAACCAGACAAGAAAAGTTTATTATGATATGAGTGCAGTGCTATCTGATAGTACAACACTCTTTCTAGCTTTTCATACAACACCTTTTCTAGCTTTTCTATCTCTCTCAATTTGTGCAAGTATCTTTAGTGCAGCATATGAGTGTTTAAGTTATAAAAAATAGAGTTAATTTCATACAGTTTTCTATAAATATAGTAAATTATAAATATATTTTTATAAATTTAATTTTTGTATATTATTTTTGTAAAAGTCCTAATATTTTTAAATATGTTCCTATCATTAAACTCTGTTAGGAAACTTTAGTTAAGTATAGATTAAATGCTTAACTCTAGTTAGTTCATGAGATAATTTGATATTTTTGTCCCTCTTATATTATATCGTTGTGGCTTTTGAAAGGACATATTTATGATGGCAAAAATGACATTTTATTTAAAATATAAACAATAAGGGCAATTTCTTACATATCTCTGAAAATTTTTTGACTTTTTAATTTACCCCCTCTTAGAAGGTTAATATTAAAAATAACTTTTGTACGTTCCAACTATTTCAAATATATCCCTAGAGTTAAATTCTGTCAATAAATTGTTAGGAATAACTGTTATCTGTATGAAATTACTATTTTATCTTTTCAAATATACCCTTCCACCATCATCAACTTTTCTTATTTGCCCTTAAGTTAGGAGTACAAAAAATATTTTGATTTTTAATTTTTTCAAATATACCCTTCTACCATCACCAATATTTCTTATTTGTCCTTAAGTTAAGGGTAAAAGAGACATTTTGATTTTTTCTTAACTCTAGTAGATGTTTAACTCACGTTTAACCCAAGTTAACTTAATGGGTGGTAACTGTAAGGATATTTTGGAATAACGGAAGAACATGAGGGATATATTGAAAAGAAAAAAAAAAAGATATTTCTGAAGTTTTGAGAAGTTTATAGGCTATTATTCCTAAACAATTTTATAACGGTAACAAACCAGAGGGACATATTTGAAAATATTAGAATTTTTATAGGGACAATATATAAAAATTAAATTTTGTAAAGATATATTTGTAATTCACTATATTTATAGGAATCTGTATGCATTTAATCCTAAAAAGTATGAGATCCAAAAGAAAAGGGCAAAAATGAGGACAAAAATTGAGGTATAAAAAGTATGATTCTAGAATTGAATAATAAAGTTTTTGTTCCTAAAAAAAAAAATATGAGAAGCATAAGCAAAGGGCAAAATTAAGGATAAAAACGAAATATAAAAAGGTGTAATCATATAAACCATAAAGTAACTAGAAAAGAAATTTAATTAGGTTTTGCATATTCCCAAAGAAAACATCGATCACTAATCGATTTTTATCCCTCTAATTATCACAAATAAGATGTGTTAATTGGGAGGTCAATTGCTTAAAAATATATGTTTGGGATTATTTATGGCTTTTGCTTTTTGCTTTTTAATTTTCTCAAGCTTCATGTGATTAGAGTTATTTAGGAATTACAAGCCCTACTTAATTTTGCTATTTTAGATTAATTGTTCACAAGCTTTATTTAGCCAACAAAAGCTTCTTAATAATTTTCTTAATTTTTTTTTTAAAAAAAAGGATAATAAGTTTACAAAGAGGGAAAAAAAAAAGAAAATCTACCTTTATGTGGCGCATTCATGTCAATCGCGTGAATTTTATGAAAAATAAAAGTAAAAAATTACGAAAAATTTAATGTAGATATATTTAAAATAAAATAGTTACTCAAAAATTTATCATATTTTCAAATACGTTACATTATTGCTAATTCTTAGTCATAATATTTAAAAATCTATTACTAAAACACTGGACGGTCTCAATAATTAATGATAGAGAAAGTGTCTTTATTTGATCTGCGATTTAATTTATAACTTTTAAAATGGGTTAAATTCATACAGATTTCTGTAAATATAGTGAATTGCAAATATATCCCGATAAAATTCAACTTTTATGTGTTGTTCGTGTAAGTCCTTATATTTTCGAATATGTTTCTGCCGTTAAAATTCGTTAAAAAATTTTAGTTAATCGTAGGTTAAAAACTTAACTGTAATTAGTTAATGGAGTAAATTAATCTTTTTACCCCTCTTTAATTAACATTTGGGACTTTTTAAGGGACATATTTGTAATGGCAAAAAAGTCATATCACTTATAAAATAGACAGTATTTTAACGGTAACAAATCAAAATGATATATTTAAAAACATCAGCACTTTTGCACAAACAACATATAAAAGTTGAAATTCGTATCGATATATTTGCAATTCATTATATTTATAGGATCTGCATGAAATTAACCCTTTTAAAATATTAAAATTTCATAAAGCATATCCAGTGAGTTAGATTCTGATTTTAAGGTGTTTTAGGATGTGGTGTACGAAATATACTTGTACACCAGGTGCAGGCAATAGTTTAATTTCTCAACTAATTACCTTCCAATCAACAACACTTAGACCCACTAGGGGCCCGTGGACCGTCCACGTGGCATCTCGTCCCCTTAATCCACATTATAATCCCGTCCTAAAAACGGACGGTCGTGATCACTCGAACGTTGGCACCTGAGCCGTTGGATCGACCGCTAGCCGACGATCCACGGAAACGCGATCCTCGTCACCTCCCCACTTGTTGTCTTGTAGATAAGACGAAGCGATTTACCGCCACGTGTCCACCCCTCCCCTCGTGGGCCCCACCCTGCGCGCTTTTCCCCCACAACCTCATGTAAAAAGAAACACAACCCCCACCTGTCCCGTTCCCAAACATACAAAAATTCCTGTGCGACTCCCTCACCCGCCGCCAACATTAAGCAACTTCATCCGCCCCGTCCATTTTCCGCGCCAGCGTGGCCACAAGTTTCCCGAGCAAACGAGCGGTCCCGATTCGCAGAGATATCCAATCCGACGGCGATCATCTTCCCGCACACGAGTTCTATGCGGAGCGAGGCACCCGCACCTGCGGACCAGCATAAGCCACACGCTCCACCCTCCAAAAAGCGCACCAAGACGAAAACCAGCCACTAGTTTCTCGCCACGTGGCGCCGTCTCCTGAGCCACTCGCGCACCCTCCGTTCCTTGTAGCCTCATATTTTCCCCCTTTTTTTTTTTTTTTTTTTCTCCCCTCAATATTTTAAAAAATTAAAAATAATAAAAAAATCGACACCTCAATATCTCTGTGTCCCATCTTAATTTAATTTAATTCTTTTTTTCTGAAAAAAAAAAATGTTCTTGGTTTGGGGCCTCATAGAAATCCACAAGAAAATATAGTGGCTGAGATTTGTCCCCCGCGTTCGCTCGTTCGAGAAGAGGGATAGAGAGATAGAGAGAGAGAGAGAGAGAGAGAGAGAGTTATGGGGATTTGCATGATTGGAGTTGTTGAATAAAAAACAAATCAATTGGTTCTCACCACATTTGTGGCTTAATTTGGGTCATGAGAAGTAGTGTCTCTTAGTACTTGTCTTCAATTAATAATAATAATACTAATACTAACAATAACAATAATGTTTGTTAAAGGTTAATAATGCATGAAGACCCCTCAATCACATTCCATTTTCAAATTCACCACCCTTTAATCTTTCCTTTTTTATTTTTTAGATTGATATCCTCTCAAGTGCTTATTTTAATAAATTGAATTAATATATAGTTCATGACATCTACAGCTTTATCAGCTAAAAAGTTTAANTAGTTTTTTTGTTGGTTTTTAGGTCCCCTTTTTTTTTTTTTTTTTGATTTGCTTCGTTGTGTTAAGTGGTTAGCGGAGTGGATTTGCTTGGCTAGGTCATTGGCGCCAGATGTTTCTCTCGTTCTCGTTCTCGTTCTCGTTCTCGTTCTCGTTCTCGTTGTTCTCAGTCGTTCTTCGTCGTTGTAGTTGTAGGTTGAAGCGGTGTTGGATTTGTGATTGGTTTTGAGGTGGTGAGTCGAGCTTTTGGGCGAGTTATGAGGTACTATCTTCGGCAAATCGAGCGCATGAGTGGTGATATGGAGGGAGGGGTTCTGCTGTTTGTCGAGGATTTGAATTCCAAGTGATCTTTGATTCGTACTTTGCTGCTGCTTTTATACTGTGATTTGTTGTTGTTGTTGTTGCTGTTGTTGTTATGGAGGCGAACTCTTCAGGCGAAGAGTTTATTGTGAAGGTGAGAGATTGTTGGATTAGTTCTTGCTTGTTGGCACCTTTTGTTTTGTTTTGGATGCTTTACTGCTGCTTTAATAGCGTTTGTCGGAGTCGATGAGTGTAGGTGAGGAAGCCCTACACGATCACTAAGCAGCGGGAGAGGTGGACAGAGGAGGAGCATAACCGGTTTCTGGAAGCTTTGAAGCTGTATGGGAGAGCTTGGCAGCGCATCGAAGGTTAGCAATTTGACATGCTCTTTTTTATGTCTCAAAAATTATCAAATCGAATTCTTCTTTGGTAAAGATGTGAAATTGGTGATGCTGTTGTACTGCTCTTATTGGTGGTGAGTAGATATTATAAAGCTACTAGTCTAGCACTAAATCAGTGACTTGCTTCTTGTTATTATACTTGGTATTTATGTATGTTGCAGAGCATATTGGTACAAAAACCGCTGTTCATATACTTGGTATTTATGTATGTTGCAGAGCATATTGGTACAAAAACCGCTGTTCAAATACGAAGTCATGCACAAAAGTTCTTCACAAAGGTGTAGTACCTTTCTCCTTAAATCGATTTGATATTGCATGGCATAATTGCTTGAAATTTTTCTGTAGTCTGCTTTTGGTGGGTAATGAATATGTTTCCTGGATTTAATTTAATTCCTCTTTCCCTTACTTCTCAGATCTTGCCCTGTTTACACCGCTAGGATATGGAACTTGCTGAGAATTTCAAGAAACTTGACTGACATATTTTTATGTGATGGGTCATGATAACTTGTCAAAAATTTTGTAGATTCTAAAATGCGTAAGCTATCTTTCTTTCTTTCTCTCTCCTCGCCTTCACCGCGGCACGTGCGGCGTACCTCATTTTTTTCGCGACCGAGGGCCTCTCCTTTGATGTCGCTGCCATTGCCGCTGCCGTAGGTCTTGCGTGGCTACTTGGAATACAAATTATATATTCCGAGTAAAAAGGTCCTTTACCCCTTAGGTAACTGTAGTTAGCTCTTTTAACTTATGGCTATCTAATTTTTAGTAATAGAAGGATATATCTACACATGGGAGGACTTTTGGAGGGATAAATTTGATGAGTTAAGTTTTGTAGAGATATATTTGTTATTTGATACCGTTGTAGGGAGCCATATGCAATTATCCCTAAAATAAAATATCCTCATATAGTCATATGAATAAGTAATATATATTATATATAATGTTAAGTTATATGTATGTAATTATATATAATAATACGTACTATATATATTTACTTATAGATATGTATAATTGTAATAATACTATTTATAATATATCCTCATATAGGAACTAAATATTTAGTTATATGTATAATATATCCTCATATATATTAATATATATATCCTTAAAAACACTACATTCTATATATCATATATTATATCATTTGTTCCTTAGACGGATAAATGTATTATATATATAAAACTAAATATCTTTTTTTGGTAACTAATGTATCGGGCTTTCGTGTTGGACCCGGGCGGAGCTTGGACATGTCTCAAAAACTTTTTTGGGCCTAAAATTTTAAGTCGGGCCCAGACCGAAAGTTATAATTTTTATACCAAAGCTTGGCCTATACATGGCCCATTGGGCCGGGCCTTGTTTAGGCCGGGCCGAATACCACCCCTAGTTGCAGCTACGGCAACCAGTAGTGTTGTAGCTGCCACAACTGTTGTAGTTGTTGCTTCACCAAGTTGCCATTGTTGTTGCTACTTTGTTGTTGCCGCTCGTCCTTTGCGCACCACTGTTGCTATCGGTGATGCCGTTGTTATTGCCACCCTGCCGTGTTATAGCTTTTGTTGCTACCTTCTTGTTGTTGTTGTTGCTTCTTTGTGTGTTGCACCACTATTGACTAAGAAGGATTTGTGGTGTTGACACTACTACTGATGAATTCCGAGAAGACTCTTGAGGATCACCGAAGGAGAGACCTTGGTGAAATGGTTTGGGTTCAATAAGATGTAGCGTG
The DNA here is from genome assembly GCF_001540865.1 of Ananas comosus. Classification (NCBI taxonomy): domain Eukaryota; kingdom Viridiplantae; phylum Streptophyta; class Magnoliopsida; order Poales; family Bromeliaceae; genus Ananas; species Ananas comosus. The sequence continues at coordinate 704,367 of NC_033644.1, read as the reverse complement.
TCAAAGGACAAAGGCTTCGGCAAGGCCTAAGAAGGTAAGTCGAGTGTGCTGGAAATTCAAATTTTACTAGCAAATGCTGAAGAATTTCAGAATGGGCTCGCAAGTGGAGGGCAATTTGGGAAGTAAGGTGTAATCGCCACATTGAAATCATTCTGAAAATGGCTATCCCAGGCTGGGCATTAAGGATATAATAGAGAGGATCTACTGGGGGAGGAGGGATGAGGAGAGAATCTAATTTTACCCTTAGGCCCCGTTTGGTTTGGGAATAAAGCGGGGATAATGAAAATTATCCGCGTTATTCCGCCAAACGGGATATTTTTTGGTCCGGATAAAATATCCTGGCTAAACCTAACTATTCCTAGTTATCCCTGGATAGCTTGGGATAAATTATTCCACCATTTTGGTAGAATAGTGCTATTTCAAGTTTGAATTCTGAACTTTATTAAGATTATAAATTAAGTTAAAATAAATTACGTAGAGATGATATATTACATATTATAATAAATTATTTTTATTATAAAAATTTGAAAAAAAAGATTTTTATTAAATCATATTTTATAATGAATTATTTTTTATAAAATACTATAATAAAATATTTTTATTAAATTATTTTTATAGTAAATTATTTTATTAAATATATTTTATAAATTAACTAATCACTTTTTCACTATCCTCTACTATTCCATAAAATTAATCAAATACAATTTCAATTATTCCTGAGAATAGCAGCATTACAAAGCAAACACAATTTTACTTTTATTTCGGACTACTTTGAAATACTTTTATATCCCAATGTTCGTTATCCCCGAACCAAATGGGGCTTTATTTTATACCCGCACTAGGAGTAGGTGTAACGTAGACCTAGTAGTCGTAAAGTAGTTACCCTCATTGTTGACAAGACTGTCTGCCGTCAACTGTCCCCAATGATTCTGAACATTGTCGGAACCACCTCATTCTCGTCGGCAAATGCACTTCTTGTTGTATGCCTCGACAACATGCACCATTGTTGAAGTCGTTTTTGCCTCGACAACATGCACCATTGTTGAAGTCGTTTTTGTTGAAATGGCTAAGCATAACTTGATTTCCCCCTGTATCAACGGCTGAGATCTAAGAGGCAGACCGTTTGTGGTTCGGCCAACACTTAAGGCTTCAACACTTCTTAAGGCCATCCCGTTTGAGGTCTTGTTGAATCCCAGGGTTTCAAGTTGAGAGAAGAATTCAATCGGGCAGCTCTCTTACTGATCCTCACCTGAGACACAGTTAGATCAGCCTTCAATCAGAAGGACAAGGAAAATAGACTAATCGAAGAGTGTCAGGCGTAAACTTGTTGCTCGTCCGCCAACAAGTGGTTATAGGAATGCAAACGGATCCGGGTTAGCGGAGCTCCCACCCTCGCCTTTAATGGGCGGCAAATGTGATGAAACTATTCGATTTGTGGCAGTAAACAAGGTTGATTTTATGAGTGGAGACCAATTAGCTGGAAAAAAATGCGGTCTGCCCCATAATCCGGCCTAATTCGCTTCACATATTTCTTGGAATACCCTTTTCTAATTCTCTTTACAAAAGTACTAATCTATATATTCATAACTTATACCCAACTATAGACCTTAACCCTAATTTCTTTTCCTCTTTCCTAAAGCTACTCTCATTATCTTTTCCTCTTCAATGGAGTTGGCCATCTTTCCTCTTCGAGTTATGAATCTCTCCATCTTTCTCGCCATTAATCTCTACTCCATCCTTGTTGTAGATATTTTTAACATTCACACCATCTGTCTATCCTCTGCTCCATTGATGACATCTTCACTCTCCAGAAGTCGGCATCTTCGGCGACAACTTCACAGGCTCCATCCTTACATTTATTTTTTTTGGCTGGGCATTTTCTTTTTTGCTTTCTTTTTTTAAAATTCAGTTGATGGGGTACACCAGTGAGGAGTTGAAGTTGAGGCGGGATGGGCGACAGCATCAATATTCAACCCTCCCAAGGATTTGGGGCAACTGGTGGGGCAAGACCTCGATTGGCGGGGCGGGAGATGTGGTTTCCTCCTGCCCTTGGATCCACCCAGTTTGCATTCCTAGTGCTTCATAAATCACCATACCAAAGACTGAGAAGGGTGTCACATGAGCTACCGAGCTGCCATCACTGCCTCTAGATCATCGTCAACACATCACCCTACCCTCCAAAACCTTGGATGAGAACGGAGGCGAGAGAGGGTTCTTCCACTTTGACTGTCCTATGCGTACAAAGAAAGCAAGGAAGAAAAATATCTTCCTTGATTGTCCTATAATTTTTTAGGAGGCGGAAGACATTGATCGAAACACTGATCGCCGCTCATTTGATTCTCTTTTTGTTGGAAGAACAAGGTAGTGTTGAGAATGATCAGCCTTTTTGTTTTTGTCCATTATTCCCTTATCTTTTAAAGATAATAGAGGGAATTGTGCTTAGCTTAATCTATTCTTCATTGAATGGAAAGCTTTGGAAAATTGAATCGGTTCACCAACTACTTCACTGTATGTTCATGCCAAGTGTTCGGTATATTGCCAAACTCAGTTTCTGCATAATGGACCCATTGAGCGGTCTGTTCATACTTCGCTTCTTGGGTCTTCATGACAAATGTAATCAGAGAGGAGGGTCACTAGAACTTTCGTTTCCTTAGGTGCCACCTTATTTTAAAATGATCAACTATCAACAATTTTGTTGAAATAAGGGACTTCTCGGCCCCTGCTACCTCGATCAGAGCGAAAAATGTCATATTCATATGCTTGCTGGTGCTTTCATGAAAAAAGAGGGAGATCATGCCTTAATTTATAAAACTTGGGTAAGCATGGTAATTTATGGTTCAATACAATTAAGAAATAAATTAAGGTAGGAACTGTTAACTAAATTAAGCTAATTTGATGCATTCTTGTATATTGACGTTTATGTTTTCTTGCAAGGTATTTGCAAGCACAAACGATGGCCTCTAGTCAGTTATGCTTAAATACCAACCGACACGTACACGGCATTATACGACCATGCCATGTTGATAAAATCATTCTTGTACCTTATGCAAAGCTTACTATCTAATCCATGAATAATCGCAAGTTATTATCAACTACTTCACAGCCAAGATAGTAAGATATTAACATGTCTTTAGGTAGGACCTAGTTCATTCATATTCTACATGCGAACTAAATTCATCTTTATTTATTTGCTTATTTTTCTTTCGAGAATTGGGAGCACGCCTTTGACGCTCATTCTTGGAATCCTCTATCTTGAATCCTCACCTAATTACACCACATGCTTTACCACAGGGGATCTTAGCGCTTAGGCATTCGTATGCATTATCAGATGGCATGGCATGCTTATAAACTAAATTCATGCTACATGCAAAGCGAGTTGAGCATGTTGTTTATGAATAACTAATCATTAATTAAAGCCATAACTTAATTAAGTGTGTTAAGAATTAACATGAGTTAACAAAATACTTTAACCAACCTATAGGCCAGTTTGTTGTGAATGAACTAACTCTTTTGACCATGGACCATAAAATCAAGCAATTCTGGGAACAAATTAGAGCTAGGGATACTCCATCGCTTTTCATCAAGAGTACCGACTGGAATCCCTATACCTAAAAGCTAGTTTGATGTTGAGATCCCTCAAAAGTCCCCGAAAACCTATTTCAAATGTGATTTTCAATTAGTACTAAGTTTTACCATATCCAAATTAATTGCAATTTCCAAATAGTACTATGATTTACCATATTGAAAAATGACTTTATTAACAACTTAGAAACAATGCTAAACTTAGGCCTTGTTTTGTATCATTGCCATTTTTCTATTTTAATTTTTTGAAGAAAAAAACCTACAGTGGAGTGTACGAGTGGTTAGTTCAGTGCTTGCACTCTATACATTTACTTGGGTTTGTTTAGTGAAAAAAAAGAAACACTAGTATTAATTTTCTTTTCATCCCTTATTTTTTGTTAAAATGTCTTTTGGCATTCAGTTGGTTGCATTCTAAGCTAGCCAGTGATGGCAAGAGTAGGGAAGCCACCCACCAACATTTCCAATCAGATAGTTTTTTTTTAATAGAAAAAAAAGCAAAGTTATCAAGTAAAGCCTTAATTTTCTGCTGACGATTGCTGTGTCGGTTGACAGTGGGAATGCGTGGACATTGCCAACTGCTTCAATACGCTCCTGCTGACCGTGCCAATATGTCAACAAATAACAGAGGCTCTATATGAGGTCTGTGCCAACCGTGCTAAGCATCAGCACATGCCATGCTGCAATGTGTCATGGTAGTGGCTTACCGGCACTTCCGTGCTAGTGGGATGAATATCCTTTTTTTTTGTGCTAAACCAAAAATCATATGAACAAACAACTTGTTTCACCATTAAAGTTATCGACTCATTGACCACTTGATGCATCAATAAAAAGGATTATCCATTAAATCTGGTTCAAGTAGCTTCGAGCAATCTAAATTATAGTTAATGGCTTTGATTGTTGATTCAAGTGCTTGAGTATTTGAGAAAAAGGAAGTATTTGGGCCTAAACCCTCTCGAGTGTAGCCTAGTCATATTTTATATGTAATTTTTATATAATTGCAAAAGCGACCCAAAGGACGTTCCAAATTAGTGGATTTCTTTTCTTTTACATGAAACAAAGGAGATTATCCCCTCTGACCTACTATATCAGTCTACATTCGACATATTCATTTTAGGTTCTCTTGACCAAAGCTTCCTAAAAGAGAATGGTATATAGATTGGTGGGAAGTTGAAATTCAAGTTTATCTCTTTTGCTTCTTAGTCTTGTTTCTTCTGAGGAATTCCTTTTCTCAAGTAAAATTTTATATTATATGATTTCTTACTTGATAAGAGGCTCCTATTTTTCGTCCTTTTGTCTTATAGAATCTGCTCTTGTCCAACCTAATGTGTACCCTTTTATTTCAAAAGCAGGGAGATCAAGTTTATTAATCGCTCAGGCTTTTATAACTTTCCTATTTAGAAAAGGGACTCCAACTAAATAAAAATCAGTTACATCAATTGGAATTTTCCTGGTTCCGCCCTTTAAGGAGTAGATTCCAGTTTTTTCAGTATATTTTGTTACTGACTATAGCTGGTGAAATGATTTTAGATGGTTCATCCCTTTGTGTAATTAATGAAAGTGACATTTTGACAAGATTTGCTACCCAATGAGTTACGGCTGACCGATAAGTTTTAATTGATGAAAGTGTCATTTTATGATTTGTTGATAACTACTAGTCGAAATTGTCAACATGGTTGTGTGATTATTAGAGTTAAAAAGAAAAGAAAGAAGATCGGACGGACTAGCATGAAGACTTTGACTATATTTCCAGATTTCCTCTGTTATACTTTCCGTTCGTGATACCAGAGAGAATAGGGAACATCTTTGCTTGAACTGTTAAGCTCTGATGGTAGACAGTTTATTGCATAAACCTGCCCAATCTCTTGACGGTTGCGATATCACTTGCATCATACCATTTTCTAATAAGGCTTTCTGTTAGCTAGGGTAGCTGATTTTTCAACACGATTATCTGGTAAATTTTAAGAAATAAAGGGAAAAAAAATCAGAGTGCTTTACAAACTAAATCTTCTACATCATCTCATAATGGCATTTTCTTAATTTTTTCAGACTATATGCTCAAGGATGTAACTCTAGAAGATCTAGTCTATTGTCTTTTTCTTGTTTTAGTTTGTTGAGAGCTTGGAATCAGCTTCATTTGCTGAAGTGCTGATTAATACCAATGAACTTCCTCACAAACTAGTCTTCTAATAGTCTAAGGTCTGATTCTGTGTATCATCATACATTCTTTTCTTTACTTTTTTTGTTTCTGTTTTTAATTCTTATGGCAATGATCTTGCCGGGAAGCAACCCAAGAAACATTTCAAATGCAATATCAGTAGTTATACACTTTACACTGTTATCCCTTGTGTTGCCTAGTACTTGTCCTTTCAAAACCCTTTGGGAGTGTAACACTCCGACACATTGACCGAGAGTTCTAACACTTGATTTTATAGCTTGTTGTACAAATCTATATTTTGTAATTTTCCTTGAGGTGCAATGGCAATCTACGGATCTGCAAATGCTGAAACTTCTTCTAAATATTGATTTAGTACACATAGAGTGAAATGAGCTCAATTATTGAGACTGACATTATTTGATTTGCTTCATTTTTTTCTGTACAGTATCTAATAACATTTTATAATTAGATTGAACTGCTTTCCCAGTTGAAAATTTCATTCATAATTAGATTGACAGTTGAAAATTTCTTCAGCTAAAATGAACCTCTTCAGATATATCATGATTGGCATTACACCCTTCAATAGTTAAAACCTAGAGATATCCCTCGATGTATTAGATAATACTGCAAGTTACCCCTTCTCGAGAACAAGTACTATCATCTTATAAATCCGGCTGGCTATCAGTTGGTTTTAATTGTTCAAGGAGGGTAAAGTTCAAATCACATTATATCCAGTGCAGTTATATATTTTTGCCATTATTTTTTCCTCAAGCTCTGACAACTCAGCAAATTGCAGCTGGAAAAAGAGGCTATGACAAAAGGCGTTCCACCAGGACAAGCTCACGACATCGACATTCCTCCCCCACGACCGAAAAGGAAACCAAACAGTCCATATCCTCGAAAAAGTTGTGCGTTAAGTCCTCTCTCCTCCACTGGGGAAGTAGTGAATGAGAAATCAAATTATTCCTTCTCTCCCTTGAGCGCCGGTAACAGAGAAGTCTCGCAAAAGGAAAGTGATGCACCTTCAGAGGTATAAAACTGCACAATTAATCCCTGCCTTTTAGAACCCCTTTTTATTTGAGATTTTTACTCATTTAGCCTTGTGCAGCATTATTTGCTTGAATCGATGTCCCAAAAAATTTGAGTTTTCACATATGCCCTTCAGAAAATTTGGTTTCTGAAACTTTTTTATGCTTCAATTAGAGCATAAAATACCCGTTTTTATGAAAAATTTGTACTGTGCTGCCGAGCACAATATATGAAAATTCAGATTTTATGTATATGCAAATAGATAATTTTGCAGGGATACGTATCTGAGTTCCCTGTTATTTATTTTCCCTCCGTTTTATTTAATCCTTAACATTATTTGATCAAAAACTTATTTCAACTGAAAAGCCGCAAAATAAGGAGATGTCTGAGAACGGAAGCTGCTCTGAGGTGCTTAATCTCTTTCGAGAAGCTCCATGCGTTTCCATGTCTTCTATCAACAAGGGTTCTGCATACAATCATTCTGCATACAAAGGCTTCGACCCAATGATGAAGGAAAGCAAAGAGAGGAGCCTATTGGAGAAAACCCCAGTTTTGACTGAAACAAATGAAAAGCCGGATGCTGGTACAGATCAGGAAACGGAAAGGCTTAAAGGAATCCGCATCAGTTCTGATGCAAATTGCCCTAAAAATGAAGGGGTTAATGACCAAGGATCGCCGCCTGTAGAAACAATACAAGTTGATCAAATCAACAATCCAATGGCCGAACAAGCGGGAGGAGCTCATGGCGAAAGTGTTAACCCATCGACAAACCATTCACTTTCTACAGGCCCAAAGCTTCATGAGAACTCCACTATGCCTTCTTTTCACCATAACTATCCAATTTTTTCACCTTTTCCCCAATGCCACAACCAACAAGATGCCTATAGGTCGTACCTGAATATCTCCTCCACATTCTCTAATCTCTTAGTGTCCACATTACTACAGAACCCAGCTATCCATACAGTGGCGAGGTTCGCAGCATCTTTTTGGCCATCTCCAGAAATAAACGCTTCTGTTGATTCGAACCCAGAAACCCTTGCTTCTCAAAACTTGGCTTCTCTCGCCACTGCGACTGTCGCAGCTGCTTCCGCATGGTGGGCAACTCAAGGGCTTTTGCCTCTATTCCCTCCTACGCCTCTTGGTTTTGCATTCCCCCCTCCGCCCACTACTACTGGACTTCCCATAGTGGGCGACACCAGGACTTCCGAAAAGGAAAGCGGTGACGGAATATATCAAGGTCCTTCGAAAGATCAAGAAGCTCCTAATTTAGATCAATCCGAGGGTTTAAAGCAGTATCCTTCTTCTAAGCCTTCACTGTCGTCATTGTCTGACTCCGATGAGAGTGGAAGAGAAGAAGAAAAAAGGTCACTGTGTGCTGAATTAAAGGCTTCAAGGACTAGCAAATCTAAACCATCATCAGCTAATGAAGGAACGAATAATGCTGATAGTTTGAGGAACAATAAGAAGCAGGACCGTTCTTCGTGCGGCTCCAATACACCTTCGAGCAGTGATGTAGAAACCGATATGCCTGAAAACGATGAGCAAATCAATGATAATTCGAAGCAGGATTATTTTGGTAATTCTTTGGCTGGAGACACTAATTATCGCAGATTCAGAAGCAGCGGAAGCACAATCGATTCGTGGAAAGAAGTATCTGAAGAGGTTGTGAACTGCCAAAATTACCTTTTCTCATTGCTGAAATACAACTTTTTGAGTGTCCATTACTGCTTCTCTAATTTCTGTTTTGACTGTCAGGGTCGCCTCGCCTTTCAAGCGCTTTTCAGGAGAGGAGTACTACCGCAGAGCTTTTCTCCACCGCCTGCCGAAGAAGAAGGTGTGAAGTGCAAAGGAGGAGAAGAAACCACCTTGCCACCTGTCAACAACACAGGCTTAACTATGGTAATATTTCACTTCTTTTTTTTCTTTTCTTTTCTTCTTTTCCTTTTCTTTTGTACTGAATGTTGGCTATCAGAGTAAATCTTGTCACCAATACGTCTTTGAATCTATCCTACAACTTGCACCACCCTTTCTGGGATTGGCCATCCTAATTCGTGCTTTTGATTCTGCGAAGGACACATTAATCCGAAGCAACGAAAGCGGCGAGCTAGGATCATTATTAACCAGTGGATTCCTTCAAGCGAAGCTAAAAGCTCGCCGAACTGGATTCAAACCGTATAAGAGGTGCTCGGCAGAAGCAAAAGAAAGCAGGGCAACGGCCGGCGAGGAAGCCATCAACAACAAGAGGATTCGCCTCGAGGGAGAAACTTCGACCTGATGGTACGGGACACGAATGATCTCTTCACTCTTCGACCCGTGCATCTCCAAAAATAACTTAGCATCTCTTTTCAAAGTAAATTATAGATCTATGAGAGACATAATCGAACAATATTCAAGTTTGTCGCGCGCCGCGACTTTGCGCACTTTACTTTCAGTTGTTGTATTCTGAGATGTCAAGCAGGCCCATACTGAATGAGGCAAACTGCTTAAGAAAAAAAGCTCTGCACTGTGATTGCTGAGACTTCTATAGAAAGTACTTCTCATGTGGCTTTTCATAAATGAAGGCTTTCTTGTGGTTATGAATGTTTGGAAATGCAGGATCAGTTGGTCCACTGGGCTACTGTTTATGGAGTTTGTAGTTGCATTAAAATGTGTGTTTTCAAGATCTTAGAGATTTCTTGGTGTATGTTTAGAAAACAAATAGCTTTCTTGGTTTTTCTTTTTTCTTTATTTTTTTGACTTTTTTGGGTGGATATAGCCCTTATTAAGAGTTAAAATTTGCATCAACTCTCCCAGTTTCATTTCTGTCCCTAGACTTTTAGTTATTGCAACTTGGTCCTTTTAACTTTTTAACCCAAGTTTTAATCGAGTCCCTAACCTTCTAATTGTTGCAATTAGGTCCTTAGCCTTTTATCCAAGTGTCAATTGTGTTAGGGGCACTTTCTCTAATTGTCTCAATTGGGTCCTTAACCATGGATTCTTTTCATCGCAATCTCCATTAATTAGGTTGAACGAAACTTGCCATCGTAGCAACAGTGTAGTACAAATAAATTTTCAATTCAAAATTTTTTACAAATTAAGGAATTGATCTTTTAAACTGCGCAATGCTTGGATAATACAAACTTCAAAATATATAAACTTTTATACGCAAGCTTTTTAAATTGTGTGAATCATATTTATTGGACTCAATTTTAATTTTAACTCATTAATCATTAACTCTTAAGTTGGGTGCATAAAGCGTACATATTTAAAAAGTAAAAAAGAAGCTTTGTATGATCAGAATCTGCTGGAGTCCCTTCTATAGTCTCACTCATGTGATAATTGTGGTCTATATGGGGGATTGGATTTGTGTCCGACGAAAACATTTAGGATCTAAATCGAGTTGGGGCTGCCGAGAACGTCAGGGTTTAAACGAGAAGAGCTTGTAACATCTCAATAGCCCCGCATCGAATGAGAATGAAATTATGTATGAAAGTATAAGGACCAGATACCCTGCGACTAATAATTGAACTTAAATATTTTGGGGCGGTGGTTTGAGCACAACAAATTCTTAGTACTAGTGTATGTATGTTAAAATTTGGATGGATATAAGGCTAGGGACCTGTCGTATAATGAACTCAATTCCCTTACAAATGATCATATTTGCAAATTTTTAAACCCCCAAGTGCTTGCCATTTCTATATATATATATATATATATATATATATATATATATCTTAGAAAATGCTAAAAATCTGTCACAACTGCACCCACCAACACATTCTTACTGCACCTACCAACATATTTAGGTCGTTAGGTTGATCATCATGATCATGAATACCAAGAAAATGCTTGTTTATTAAAGGTCAAATTATTGTCCCATGGATATACGCAATCTCTGGAAAAAAAAGAAAAGAATAATTATTAGTTTGTAATTAGGCGCCAAACATGCAAAATGATATTAATTATTCAAACTATATATCATAGTACAATTGAGATGTCCTTAGATTAGATTCACTACAACAGAATTAGGTTATAGGAACACATGTTTGGGACACTTTTGAGTAAGTGTCTCATTTATGATAAAACTTAAAAAAATATCTACTAATGCCTAAATATAAAGCTCAATCCAACCAAAAATAAAAGATTACTCTGCTCAACCCACCACACCCAGTCCATTTGGCCCAATTACAAACAGAAAAGAAAAAAAAAAGAAAAATCAATTGCCATCTTTTCTTCTCTCTTCACTCAATCCACTGAAATTCTAGACGAAGAGCCTTTCCTGTCGTCCTCCTCCGCCACCGCAGCCAACGAGATAGAGTTTCGGTGGTTGCTAAATGCTTAAATAAGTGTTAGTAAATTAGCAGCACTTTTTTAGGTTATAACGACACTCTTTAACTGTCACTATATACCTAGCGACCCCACATATAGCAACACTTTTTAAAAGTGTCGGTAATTTTAGCTAGCAGCACTTTTTTGACATGTACCTACATTTAAAAGTATCGCTATAGACCGTTTTTGTTGTAGTGATTGTGTATTTAAATTAATTATTTCCCACATTGTAGAATATATAATTTTTTTTTTTTCCTTTTGAGAGAGAGAGTCAACCTGCTACATACATTCTCTTTGATTTAACAAAAAAAAGGCAATTTTAAGAATATTCCTCAAAACTTGAAAAATTTCCTAAACACTTCTTAAATAGCCTCCTCGTTACATTAAAATGTAAAAACGTCATTCTCTTTTAGTTTAAATTCTTAGAGAAAACGGTTGTTTTGCATTATTAATGTAATATCAGAGTAGAAGATCTTAAGTTTGAACCACGTCATTTGTTTTACCAGTTCCATAGTATTTAGAAAATGTTGAAAATTTCATATTTGAAATCATAAGTTTATTACCAACTAACTATTAACAATACCACTTACTTCGAGAGATTGTCACGAAGTTGTATATTCTTATTGATAGACTATATATTTCTACTAGCTGAGAATCTACAACGAATCCACACAACTTTATCAGCACTTGGTGCAATTTCTTGCACGGTGAAAATTTGAGCATTTTTGGATAGATTTTGAAATATTACAAAAAAAACGGTCAAATTGGATTAATGGTTAGCGCCAATGATCCGACAAAGTCAAATTGGATGTTAAAATGTACAAATTTTAAGCATGATTTTTGTTTCGCCTATCTCACCAATGACTTAGTACTTGAATCGAAATGGAGAGTGTATGCAGATTTTCAAAGAGTTAATGATCTGAAACATTTCCAAACACAAAGTTACTGAGGCTACCAAATAACATTTTATTGAAAATGTTATCTCCAAATTAAGGTCTTATACATACTAATAATGTTATTGGCTAGCTCTAGCTTCTCAAAGAAGCACTTCAGACAAATCCTCTGAAACTTTTTTACTACTACTGAAGATGCCAAGTCGTCTTTGCTAACTAAACAATTGCTAGACAAGTCAATTTTATCGGATCGTTGGCACTGATCATTCATTCCAAAGCTCGAATTGTTAGAAATATGCAACCAATTCATTTAAATATACAAACACAGCATCCACGGGTCTCGATGCCACTTCGAACATGACTTAGTCCAACCCGATCTTCTGCCATTTCGAATATAACTCGGTTCAATCCGGCCTCCCGCCACAGGGCAAAATGCTGACCTCTTTAAGCCAACAAATTTATGGTGATGGCAATCTAGGTGCAATGAAGAAAAGGGTTCAGCGAACTCAGATAGAGCGCCGTACATCATTAATCTGTACATGATAGTACATTATTAGCTATATTTTTGAACAGCTAATACAGTCCTTTGACATACTTTAAAAATAACCATCAATTAATTAGCTTCATCATTTATTAGCTGTAGCAAATTAATTATTAATCGTAGAAATTAAAAAAGAAAAACTCCGTACTCGATCTTCTATCTTCTCCATCGATTGTACGTCATCGACGAACTGTACCAATATTTTTGAAACTAACGGAGCGATCGATCGATCGATCATCTGGCAAACTTTCTCCTCCATTTTGGTTCTCAATAATGACTTGTAAAAAATAACTTCTTTAACATCTTTAATAGAAGATTTATCCTTTGTAATTAAGCCAACATTCGAAACAATTAAATTTAATCCTTTCTAATTAAATTTAATCCTAGGAATTAATGATACAGTTCCTCGGTGTTATTAGGAGACATTATATATATTGAGTATACATTTATATAAAAAACAGTAATATATATTATCTTTTCTAAGGGAAAAAAAAAAAAAATCCTATTTACACAATGGATTTGCGGCAACAATATGCAGTACATAAGAATCAGTAATAACAACAATAAATATGATGAATTTGAAGTTTTCAACTGAAATATATTGAAAACACTTCTCATAAATATATACATATATATATACATACATATATATGAACACATACTTATGTGTTGTGTTGAGTAATTAAGATTAATAAGTTTATTGTTGTTGAGTAATTTAGTCAAAGGTCAGCTTCAAAACCCAAAGGCATTACTTTTCTAAATTCAAAATCATTCTATTTTATTTTTTTTACCTTCCATTTTCTAATACCTCTTAAAGTTGAGGGAAAAAAAAATATCTTTTCAAATATAGCACTTTCTTATATATATCTATAAGAAGCAAGTGGATTAATTACAAAATGTTTCTTCTTTATATATTCAGATGTCTATCTGTCCCGATGCGGGGTTTGGCTGATTATTACCTAACTTTACTGTTTGAAATGTGGTTTCTTTATTAAGTTAAAAGTTATTGGTTCTTATCGCTAGACTCCCAACTACGACGATCTTTCCATGCGTCGAAAAGCTACTTCTGCAATATACTAATGCCGTCGACCTTTGCGAGAGAGAAAAGAAGAAGAAGAAGAAGAAGAAGAAGAAGAAGAAATATTCATAAAACCTACTTATTGTACATATCTCACTTGTTAATTTGTTTCTTTTTTCCTTTTCTAATCCTAATTTGTACTACTCATGGAGTAGAGTACCTTTAATAACTTCTTGTTGGTAAGTAACTAAGCATGCATTAGCAAGTTAAAAAAATTATAAATCCCTCCATAAGGGATCTAAATTACAACCTGAGATAGATCGTGACTCCGATATGCTAGGAATTCCTAGATATATTAATTGCTTCGTCAACCATGAGAACCATTCCAAAAATAACTTTTTTTAAAAAAACTAATAGCGTGACATAATGATTATTAATTAGTTGCAAAAAATAATGGCATTAATTAATCAGATTTATTGAATTTGATCGATCGAATAAAGTCCGTAAATTAGTAGCCAAATTATTGAATCTATTGATTAACATAAAAAATCCTGATAATTAATATTATTATCATTATCTTATTATCATTATCTTATTATTATTATTATTTTGAACTTTTTATTCATGGCAATAAATGTAACTNAACTGAAATCTTAAACTTTACGGAGCAAATAGAATTTCCGAATCAATCATATAAAGCACGTTAACAGCACTGATATATAAATAGTTTTATTTATTAATTGAATTTAAAACTTCCGTTTCTTAATGACTGACTGAGTTTAATTTATTTTATTTTTAAAATTTTAAAACGTATCGATTCTATTTTTATCAAATAATATTATGATAAAAATGGAAATTTACACTGCAGTAGCCGGGGGTCCTCCCACTGCAGTAGAAGAGCCAGAATAGTTCTCACCCACCAAACGTAGTGAAAGGCACTTATAAATTGTGTAAGAAACTGGAGCTTTAATGGTGTGTTTGTTTATATATATATATATATATATATATATATATATATATATATATATAAATATTGTTGATCGACTCGAATCCAACAAATTAAAAAATTAGATAGTAAAAAATCAAAATTTTGAAAGAGTTTGTAACTGAACCAATCAAAATAACTCATAGAATAACTCATAGTTGAGATAAGCTCCACATGTTTTAGCTTATTTAATAGAAAAGCTTTGTGCACTCATTTGGGTGTAACACAGTAACACCCTCATATCCTTTGATTTGTGGCTTTATCTTTTTGTACTATTTATATAAGTCCTTTAATAATTGTCTTGTTTTAGGTGCTCTTGTGTTGAGTTTTTTATGCATTGGGAGTACATATATTAATGCAGTGGGCACAGTATTGGATTATTATTTTAATAATTAGTAGTATACATACACAAAAAAAACTGTAAAAAAAGCAAAGGGACCATCTCTTTTTTTTTTTTTGAGAGAGATAAAAGGGACCATCTTTATGGTTGGGAAAGAAGGGAAAGATAATTAAAACTATTGGTAATTGATCAGTTAGTGGAATTTTTTTCTGGAAAAAATAAATTAATTTAAACCTTTAAGAAATTAAAAAGTTGCACTTCCTTTTTCATGTTTTGCTTTGCATGTCTCAATTTGATATATAGCTCTCTTCAAATTTTTCCTTAATTATTCTGTCATTTTGTGTTTAGAAAAATAGTGAGTAATGTTTTTAAAAAGAGCAAAAATAATAAAAGAAACAGTAGCTAGCTAGCATATAGTATAAAACAAGCTTAGAATCAAAAGAGCTAAATTAATTTAGAGTAGGAAACATCATTGAGTTTCTTTGCTTCATGAGGTCCAGTACTTGTTTGTACCACTTGAGTTCATTATTTTGAAGTTGATCAAAGAAATAATTTGAGCAAAAGTGGTAATAATCAAAGGATATAGTAGAGATCAAATCTATTATATATCACATAATTAAGAGTCTAATTAAGAACTATATATATAATAATAATAGTTGTGCTGGCCCTGTACCTAAAAGGGAGTTGTACGTATCTTAGGGCCAGCTTTAATTTCTCCGCTAGTCTTATTACTTTTTTTCTGAAAAAAAAAAAAACTAAAACACTGTTAAATATGTCCCGAATTCTAGTACCGCATGGTCTTCTAACTCTATTCTGTTTTAATTATCCCATTAAGTTAAGTTTAGATTATGCCTAATTTTATTGAGATATTCCTAATCTTAGTGGGTTTGTATTCCTAATCGTATTAGGATTTAGCCACTATTATAAATATACCATTTTTGCTATTGATTTAGTGCGGAAGATGAGAGAGGAAATATAGGTGTATTTTTTGGGATTAGGGTTTTGTGAGAGAGGCATATTTTGTACACCACTTTGATTATAATAAAGATTTTCGCTCCGTCTTCGTCCGTGGACGTAGGCCAGTGGCCGAACCAAGTAAATATTGTGTGCTTTATTTTTCTTCTCTCTTTCTCAGATCTCTTTTGGTATTTTCGCATCCGACGAACTAGATCTTCTCGGTTTTAATTCTAACAAACACAAAAGAGAAATGCTAAGTCTACGACCCAAAGAGGATTGTTTGCTCGTTGTTTAAACCCTAGGGAGAGGGTTTAAGTAGACCTAGCATTTCTCATATAATGATTTTATGGCAAAATAATATGCAAAAAAAATGTTCTAAATTATAAAATTTAATTTCTAGAATATTTAAATACTCTAAATTATATTTAGCGGTATAGATCATTTCATTCAAAAGCTCTATTATCGAAAACGCGTTTATAAGTATATATGAATGATCGTTCTCATAAAAATACATCAGTGGGACTCAATCCTATTGCACTCTTTTTTTTTTGTGTACTAATGGAACATTTCTTTCTTAAACTTTTATTAGAGCCCACGAAGCAAACATAAACATGAAAAGCTATAAATAGGGGTGCAAACTACGTACACTATACTAGCAGTCATAGTACTCGAACTGAAAAAAGGGAGGAGTATATTCCAATCAGAAAGTCAAATTAAGCATGCATCTATAGACATTTAAAGCGCATTTACTATTTGCTTAATTGGTTTTGCATCTAGTGCACGCATATATTTAATTGAAAGAAGTATAAATATAAATATATACAGAGAGAGAAAGTTGAGCTAGTATACTATTGATAGTAGGGCTGGCAAATGAGCAAGTCGGCTCGCGTTCGACTCGATATTTGGCTCGCTCGAGCTCGACTCGAAATTAAATGAGCCAAGTTTGAAAAAAAAAAAAAGGCTCGAAATTTATTTCAAGTCGAGCTTGAGTATTACTCGGCTCGTTCGAATTAGGCTCGAAAAGCTCGAAAAGCTTGAATATACATATATATATAGTAAAGCTACTATGCTATCGAAAGTATAGAAATCTGGTGCTTTCGATTTTTTGATTCTTATATCAATCCCTTTAATTGTTTCTTATCTTTGGATTAATATTATTATTACCTTGTAGGGATCACTCAATCCTAAGAGTATTATTTAATCCTAGGGGAGACCGCAATCATCCCAACCATATAATTTCTAATCAAAGGGTCAAAAATTCAAAAACATCAAATCCTCTATATTTTTGATAGCATAGTAGTTCTTATATATATATATATATATATATATATATCTCTCTCTCTCTCTCTCTCTCTCTCTCTCTCTCTCTCTCTCTCTCTCTCTCTCTCTCTCTCTGACCCGATGATAATTATCGTTTTAGAGTAACAACGATGGTCAAAAAATAGAAAACCTAGTTGAGAAAAATAATAAAGATTGGTAACCTAATTTATGATATTAGGTCACCACTGGCGAGTTGGGATCCCTCTGATGAGTTAAGATTGGCTGATTATAGTAGGGCTGGGATGTTAAAAAGTAGGTTCCCAATTTTTGAACTATCATTTTTCTCGCAAAATGATAATTATCATGAGGTCGGATTAAGATATATATATATATATATATATATATATATATATATCTTAATCCGATGATATGATAGATATCATAGCTCGGGGCCATGATATCACAAACAAAAGCTAGAATCCCACAAGTTTAGTTGCTAGGTGTGGCAATTTATACTAAATCCCATATACTTAAAAAATCCTTATTTTAAAATCAAAAAAAGCTATAGCAAATGAATCATTTATTTAATATAGTTTTACCTGCTACCTTTAACTTATTAGAAATTTTAAATTCATATCCTGAAAATTTAAGTTCTAGTTCTTACAATTGGAATTAGATATATCAATTTTCATAAAAGATAGTTTTAAACTTCTTTAAATCTAAGAAAATGTGGCAATTTGAGGTTTGAGCAGTATTATCGGTAACTTTTAACTGTTCAAACTTTATCAAACTAGTATTTTATTTGATACAGCTTTTTTATATTTTAAAATAAAGATCTTTAAAATTTATGGGATCTAGTTAAAATTGCCACACTTAGCAACTAAACTTGCGGGATTCTAGCTTTTGGTTGTAATATCATGGTCTCGAGCTATGATATCTAACATATCATCGGATCGAGAGAGAGAGAGAGAGAGAGAGAGAGAGAGATATATATATATATATATATATCACGCTATACTATTGATAGTAAAGAAATAGTATTTACAATCTATTTTTTAGCCCTTGGATCAATATTATTCCACCTACCCTCTACTAAACCCAAGGCATCCATGGACTACAAAATAGGTACTAAATACTATTCCTTTAACAGTACTATATATAGACAGAGAAAGTTTGGCTACTGTGCTATCCATAGTACCAAACACTTGGTGCTACCACATTTTTCATCCTTAGATCTACCCCTTCGACAATTTTTACTTGTTAAATTACACTATTCAACCAACCACCCACTCAACCCTATGAGACCACTATCATCCTAACCGTACATTCCTTTATCCAATGGCCAAAAACCTAATAGACCAATGACTTAGAGTTATTAATAGTATAGTAGCCTACTTCTGCGCGCGTGCACACACACACACACACACACACACATATATATATATATGTGTGTGTGTGTGTGTGTGTGTGTGTGTGTGTGTGTGTAGCACTACTATGCTTTCAGAAGTATAAAGACGTTGGTGTTTCTGATTTTTTGACTCTTAGATCAAGAATTGTCTGGTTGGAATGATAGTTGGTTCCCCTAGGGTAATAGTATCAATCCAAGGGCTAGAAATGATCAAAAAGATTGATCCAAAGATTCAAAAAATTAAAAGCACCACATGAGCTGTGCTTCTGAAAGTAGTTTAGTCGGACTATATATATAGAGAGAGTCCAGCTACTATACAATCGATAATTCCAAGCGCTTGGTGCTATCAAGTTTTCCACTATTAGATCTACCTTTTTGATTATTTTCACATGTTAGATCATACTATTCAACCAACCACCCACTTAATCTTAGGGGCCACTATCATCCTAACCGGAGAGCATTATCATCCTAACCGCACATCTCTTTATCCAAGTGCCAAAAATCTAATAGACGAAAGACTTGTAGTTAGCCTACTTCTANAAAAAAAAAAAATCAATTACCATCTTTTCTTCTCTCTTCACTTAATCCACTGAAATTCTAGACGAAGAACCTTTTCTGTCGTCCTCATCCGCTACTGCAGCCAACGCGATAGAGTTTCGGCGGTTGCTAAATGCTTAAATAAGTGTTGGTAAATTAGCAGCACTCTTTTAGGTTATAGCGACACTCTTTAACTGTCACTATATACCTAGCGACCCCACATATAGCAACACTTTTTAAAAGTGTCGGTAATTTTAGCTAGCAGCACTTTTTTGACATGTACCTACATTTAAAAGTATCGCTATAGACCGTTTTTGTTGTAGTGATTTAGGCTCGAAATTAATTTCAAGCTGAATTTGAGCCGAGGTAAGCTCGCTCGAGCTCAACTCGTTTCCACCCCTAATTGATAGTATGTAAATATTGATTACTATCAATTTATTCACCTTTAGATTATTATTATTCCACCAACTCCCACTAAATCCTAGGTATTTAATTGTAAAAAAGTTGATAGCAAATATTATTTCTCCACTGTCAAAAGTATTCTAGCTTGCATATCACTTTCGAAAAATAAAAAGATCGAATGAAAATTAACCAAGTTCCATCTGTTTTGAACCTTGGCACATGTGCTGTAGAATTAATGTTTACAAAAGAAGTTAACTTAACGTCTAGTGTATGCGTTCCCATTGTGGAATTTAAGCGGGTCTTCGACATATATATTATATATATATATGACAAATTCAAAGTCATGGATTTAATGGGAATCTTATGAGTTGTTGAGAGGATCCCTATTTTGGTTGAATAAACGTGCATATTTTACGCTAAGTAATCAAGATACTGTAGTCCTCGTTTTGTTGTTTAATCTTTTGATGTTTACATGTGCTTAATTAATTAATAGATTCATGTTGAAGTTACTTCTATGAGTAGCATGTATAATTTTCTAGTCCTTGTGTAGGAAATCCAATCAACAAAGTCAATTGAGGTTAATTAATGGAGAATTCAAAAATAAAATGTGGTTTTTTGCTTCATTTGATATTTGGTTCAATGTCACTATCTCATCGTTCGAATGGATGCGTTATCATGTTTTTTTTGCCTGGTTTAGATCACATAAACACCATAAGAAGATTTAAGTTCAATATTATTCCAAACTCAAATTGATTAGACACTTGTATATATATGTTGTTCCATGCAATTAATTTATTTTTGTGGGACATGGGCTATAGCTTGGCCCTAATTATTACAATATATGATCATTCTCTTTGGCCATCACATTTACATGGAGAAAAAGTTAGCTACTTAATTTATTCCGTCCTTATATATTCAACATCTTTAAAGAGAGAAAGAACAAGAGAACAAAAATAGAGAGAGATCTAGAGAGAGAGAGAGAGAGAGAGAGAGAGAGAGATCTAAACACAATGCAATTTAAATCCTACTCCAACATAGGATACATGCTTTCCAAAAGTCAAAACTAATTAAGAACACCCACAAACCAACCTGAGCCCACCATGTCACCTACTGTTCAAATTTAATTACTGAAACAATTTTATTCAAAAAAAAGAGGAAAAATTAAGCATCAGATTTTTTTTGCAACATATATTCTGAATAAACATGCATATATAAAACTTACTATGAGTCTATAATTACAATTCTAAAATTTCAGATCATATCATTCCAATTCATAGAGTCAGAAAAAAATGAATAATTCTAATCTACCAAAAACTGGATGACATTAATTAATTCCGAAAGCAAGTGTTGGATAGATTACAATAACTATGTACCTAATTTCTCTATTTCTCCCTGTATAAATTAAACACTAACTAATTTTTAAGGAAAATGCTTTACTTGTACATTCAAAAATGAGTTACAGATTTTACACCTATATATTTAGGAATTTAGACACTTCTTTTCGGTTTTCAATATAATATAATAAATATAATAAGAATATGTAAAATTTATACTCACGTTTTGAAAGTTCAATTGGTACTTGAGCGTCGACTTTGTCTTCTTCAAGTGGACTTGGTCTTCTTTACATGAGCTATCACTCATTGATTGATTTGAACCAATGATGAACCTATCAATGTCTATTTGATTTGCATTTTGTACTATGTTATACCCATATATCCGTAATATATAAACCCTAATGATGGCTTAAAAATATATATATATATATAGAGAGAGAGAGAGAGAGAGAGAGAGTCCAGCTATAGTGTTTTTAAAAACACAAAATACTTTTGCTTATAAGTTTTTCGCCTTTAAATCTACCTCTTTGATTATTTCTATCTATTAGATCACATTATTCAATCAACCACTCACTCGGCCCTAAGAGACTGCTTCATCCTAACCGCTCATTCCCTAATTTAAGGGTCAAAAACCTACAAACACTAATGCATGACGTGGTACTTTTAAAAATATAGGAGCTCAATTATATTTATATATGAGTCCGGCTGTGGTACTTTTAAAAGTACAAAGCATTCGATGCTCGTAAGTTTTTCACCGTTAGATTTATTCCTGTAATCATTTTCACCCATTAGATTATATTATTCAACCAACCATCCACTCAACTCTAGGGGACTGCACATCTCTTAACCCAAGAGCTGCAAACCTACAAGCACCAATTACTTGGTACTTTTAAAAGTGTAGGAGCTCAATTCTTTATATATATATATATATATATGCTAGCACTGTTGTCTTTGTAATTGTAACTGGTTTCAGATGGCTTGTGCCTTGTCATACACCTACAAGTTAGTATAATCAATCAAATTAATAAGAACCTTATCATGTTGTCTCCATAACAACCATGCAACTGGTTTGTCATGAGGCTTAATTGTCACCAACTCCACATACAAAATCCCAAATGATGAAAAGGACATGCATGCTCCATGTACACATGAGCCAGCCCATCAAGATCATCAAGGATATATAATCTTGTGCCCCTTCCCTTCTTCTAAAAATGATCTCTCTCTCTCTCTCTCTCTCTCTCTCTCTCTCTCTCTCTCTCTCTATATATATATATATATATATATATATTCTCTAATCCCCCCCTTCTCTCTCTCTCTCCCTCTCTCTCCCTTGACTATGCAACCTTATAATTACCTTTGTTCTTCTTTCCATTGATCAAGCACTCTTTTGAGATCTTGAGATCTCCCTACTAGCTAGAGACCCTGTTGTTGCATGCAACAAATGGAGCTTCACCTAGGAACAACAATGGATGATGGATGCAACTACTCCAAGAAAGAAAAAGGAGAAGAAGAACAACAACAACAAGAACAACACCAAGATCCGAATGATCCAACCCAGGAGGACCATCTCCTCACCTTCGCTTCCTCTTCCTCTTCCTCTTCCTGTTCCTCCTCCAATCTCATCCTCGAGCACATGTTCGACAAGGTCGTGACGCCGAGCGACGTCGGGAAGCTGAACCGGCTGGTGATCCCCAAGCAGTTCGCAGAGAAGTACTTCCCCCTGAAGCCGTCTGCGGCCGCGAAGGGGGTGCAGCTGACGTTCGAGGACCGCGCCGCCGGGAAGCCGTGGGAGTTCCGATACTCCTACTGGAGCAGCAGCCAGAGCTACGTGATGACGCGGGGCTGGAGCCGCTTCGTCAGGGAGAAGCGGCTCCGCACGGGGGACACCGTCTCCTTCTCCCGCGCCCGCGGCCGCC
The DNA here is from genome assembly GCF_001540865.1 of Ananas comosus. Taxonomy (NCBI): domain Eukaryota; kingdom Viridiplantae; phylum Streptophyta; class Magnoliopsida; order Poales; family Bromeliaceae; genus Ananas; species Ananas comosus. The sequence continues at coordinate 681,702 of NC_033644.1, read as the reverse complement.
TCTTCATCGACTGGCGCCGCCTGCCCAGGCCCACTACCATAGCAGCAGTGCTCCGATCTCCGACGAACCCCGGCAGTGGTGGCGCCCGTGTTTTGAGTTTCCAGTCCGTTCTCACCCCGCCGATCCTCCGTTGGGGGGCCGAGCCGATCGTCGTGGACTTGGTCCACCGTGTGGTCGATAGGCCGCCCGAGGCGAAGCGTTTCCGGCTCTTCGGGGTGGACGTGGAGTGCGTCGGCGCCGGAGAACCCGCAATATATGACATGACCCAAAGGTTTTATATGTAGGGATCTGGATCCTGTTGATTGTCCCAGTACTGTTGCATTCATGGATCTACTACTTCAATTGAAGAAGGGAAAAGAAGGAACAATTAACAAAGAGATCGAATGTGTATATGTATGTTGTTGCACTTACTTAGATTGATCAAGAGGATTTGTTCTACTCTTTGTTGATCTGTGGTTTGCTCATCCCAGCAAACAAAATAAGTTTCAGCAATTGGGGTGTGTTTTTGGAAGGGACAAAAAGAAGGAAAAAAAGGAATCATGGAAGAAATTGATATATAGTTTGTGTTTGATTTCATGCCTGTTTACTTTTGTTCCCTTCAGATCATAAACTGTTCTTCTGAACTGTTTATATATTTAGTCACAAGGATATATATATTCCTTTAGTCCTCTTTCTGAGAAATTAGACCATGTATTCTTGTTCGATATACTTGAATGCTCAAGCAATACATATAATTTATAACTCATGAAATCTATCTAATTAACATGTTGTTCTTGGATTTGAGTTCTTTCGTTTTGTTGATCGGCAAGGGAATGATAAGAGGAAGCAAATCAGGAAGCTATATATATAACATTAGAGGTACAATCTCTCACTGTTCTTATCTTATGCATGTTGATCCATTTGCTTAGTTTGAGCTTTTACCATCTCTCCCGTATGAATTAACAATTCATTTTAAATCACTAGCTCGCGCAACTCCTCATTCAGCAATAGATCAGTAGAGTGTGGATTCAATTGTTAAGGGGAGGTTTTTGATGATATATATATATATATATATATATATATATATATATATATATATATATATATATATATATATATATAGTGTATATAGTGTATATGGAGATAATTAATCAAATTGTAGAGATAAAAGATAACATATAAAGGCATGCACCTATTTCAACTGATCTCCCTTAAAGCTATAACCACACATGCTTTAATTCAGTGATTTATTGGATGACAAAGGGATAGCTCATTAATTTACAACTGATCCTACAAAAATTCTATGAACCTGGCTTAATTTATCCTGAATGGTGACATTAATTGTCAGTGGAATTCCACATATGTCCAACAAAAAAGAGAACAAAAAAAGAAGGATAATGACATAGAATTAATTCGAACTTCTAAATTAGACGCGTAATTTAATCTCAAATGGACCACATATAAGAAATTAAGCTGCTGTAGCAAACAGTATGTAAGAAGAGCTTAACATATAGTAGACAAAAAAAAAAAAAAAAAAAAAAAAGAAAAGTTAACCGGCAGAGGTTTGTTCCTATAGGTTCCTCAACTGATTGATCTTAAACACCGCCAGGTTCGGGTTCCGTGGGATCGTCCGAAAGATTACTCCGTTCTTGCTTCCCAAATGACCCACCAACCAGCTACTAACACATAAGCCGGAGACCGTGTCGGCTGCCCACCCAACCTAGCCAAGTGACTGTCCCAGAGAGAGAGCATGTCCTCGCCCAAATCTGATGGTTGAGCACTCTCTAAGGTCATCACCCTAAGAAATCTAGCGAAAACACACCGAGCGAATAGGGGTTCAACCGTTTCCTCGTCTCCTCCACACAACACACAAACAGTGTTGCCCGTCCAGCCTCACCTCGCGAGGTTATCTGCTGTGGGGACTCTCTTCTTAAGGATGAGCCAGCAAAACTGTCACGCCCCGGGATCCAGCGGAAGCCCGCCCGGTGCGTGTCTAGACCCGTCATACGTTTGCAACATATAAGGCGTCTACAACAAAACAAGAAATAAAGCAATAATATACAAAGATCTAGAGATATCAAAGTATACACAACGTCTAGAATTTATAATATAGAGGTATATAAAAGCGCTAAAATCTACTAAGAGTAAACCATGAAGTAGTACAAAAGGGATCCAAATACAAGTGCTAAACATAAGAACATGGTGGTCTCTATATATGGATACAAGCTCTCTCACCCTCCCTAACAAAACACAAAAGATGGAGAACCACCTAAAGCAAAAAATAACCTCCTCGCTGTCTAGCTAGCGATCCCCTTGCCGCGATCCCGTGACTCCACCGGTCTAGAAGGCTCTGAAAGAAAACCACAAAATTGGGGCGTGAGAACTATTAAATAATAGTTCACAGTGGGCAATTACTGATTTCAGTGAAATGCACCACTAGGCCCAAAAGCTAAAGGAAGTAAGTGCAAGTATATAAGCGAAATGAACAATAAATATTTAAACATGAATAACTTGCTAAATCATTATATCACCACTTAGCATGATTTTGTATAAGTATGAATGCTATTCTAACATGAATATGTATGAGTATAATCAACATAATGTCCACAATGTAAATAGTAAAATGTCATTGTTTACTAGATTGTCTAGTTGTCCATTTACATTTTGGTTCCACTTGTTCCAAGTCACATAGGACCTACTCGTGGGTAGTCCGGCTCGCGCCGTGTCTAATGGTCCCGTGGTAGTCAACATCCCCACTTTAGGAATGAACCTCCCCCACGGCATCCCATTTCGGCGCCCAATCCCGTACGGGCGAGCATGTGTTGCAATGACTATCTCCGGAGTGCCGGCTTGTGGGAAGCGACCCTCACAAGCATATGCGAATGAGCACAATGGCAAGCAAGCGTAAAAGTTCGTCTCAAGTCCAATGTCATCATGTCTAAAATATGAAATATAGTCGATGTCTCAATGGCCTATTACTAAGTTATCATGTTGCAGTTTAACCGTTTACTAGGTTGAGTGCTCCTTTATGGCACTTTTGTCCACTATGTCCAAACATGAGTTTTGTGTCCAATAGTACATAATTCTAGTCATTTTCATCACATGAGATATATTTTCAACTTATAAGAAAGAATACTATTTATATGCATGAGTAATACACATAGCCCTCTACTACATAGAGTCGATTTTTCATGAAATATTGCACATGCATTTTAAGTATTCTAAAATTCATAAAAATTATATCTAGCATGAATATGCATGTATTTCAATGATACGACAATTATTAACGACATAAGAGAAGAATTCTCCCATTCCAATGAAGCCAAAACAACCGAAACTCTTAGCCGCCCTTCGTTCGAGCCGACGAAGGTGTCCGCTACTCTCCTAGCACCTTAAAGGTAATAAAAAAAAAAGATACACGAACGTTACGAACACTAGCGAGCTCAAATATTAACCCTCTCAAGCAAAATGGTGAAAACTCACCTAATGTGAAGAAAACCTCTCTCGATCTCCAAATGGGAGGTAGAGGCTCTCAAATCCAACCTATACAAAGATTCTAAACCAATCAAATAAGTTCTAGAAGCTACTAAACCAAAATTCCCAAAATAAATCATAAATCCTATTTCTAGGGTTTCATCTCATGAAATCTACCAAATCATGGATCAAAGAGGAGATTAAGCTTACTAACCTCTCTAGAGCTCCAAATCAAGTTCGCAAGTGAGCTAGGGTTGAAATTTTCCCTCCAAATGAGCTCCAACAAAAACTTCAAAGCTTCTCCAATGGTGGAAACCCAACAAAGAGCAAAGATAAGTAATGAGAGGAGATCAAAACAAGCTAAACCAAGCAAAATAGAGCAAAAATTCAAGGGAGAAGACCTCACCTCAGATCCTCCACGTTCTAGGGCTCAAAAGAGCCTTCAAGGGCTGTGGGGGTGTTTATAGATAAGCTACAATTGCAAAAACACCCATCAGAAACATGCAGTCTGCGAACTGCATTGTGTATCGGTACACGGAAAAGTGTACCGGTACCATAGTTAGTTAATTCGGATTCGGCAAAAATTCGGTACGGGTATAATTCGGATAAAATTCGCCTTTCAATTTTTAAATTCGTTGAAAAAAACGGCTAAAAAACGGATTCGCCAATTATTCGGATACGTGATTTATACGGATATTATACGTTCAACAATTAAAAATTCGGGATAAAAAATTCGGCAATAAAATTAAGTTTTTTTTCCTCTCAAAATTTATGCTATTTGCATAAATACTCATATTTTTAAGAATATAAGAATAAAGAGCTACAAAATTAAACTAATTAAGTTAAAAAAAAAAGTAAACTATATTATGCCTCAAAATAAAAAAATAATTAAGCAAATAAAAGATCAAGATAATCCATATTTAGCATAGTGCATAACTGCATACTAGCATATCTAAATTCTAAAGACTAAACAGTAAACAAATAAAAGATACATAAAGTTCACTATTCTATATATNAAAAAAAAAAGTAAACTATATTATGCCTCAAAATAAAAAAATAATTAAGCAAATAAAAGATCAAGATAATCCATATTTAGCATAGTGCATAACTGCATACTAGCATATCTAAATTCTAAAGACTAAACAGTAAACAAATAAAAGATACATAAAGGCTTGAATAAACATAGAGTATACAAGCACACAATTCAACATATAAGTATACATAAAGGCTTGAATAAACATAGAGCAGATAAGCACACAATTCCACATATAAGCATGCATAAAAGCTTGAATAAACATAGAGCATACAAGCACACAATTCCACATATAAGCATACATAAAAGCTTGAATAAACATAGAGCATACAAGCACATAAAGTTTTAGTAATTATAATCAGCGAACTCCAACTCTTGATTTAACCACAAAAGGTCGAGGTTAGTTAATGAAGTTTCTTCAATTTCTTCGCCGTCGTCTCCATCTCCGCCTTTTCCATCATCTATATACTCCGAAAGTTCATGAAGTTTTTCTAAATTAATAGGCTCCAAATCTTGTGATTCCAAAGTTGACCATTTTTTCATTGCTAATATATTCATTCTAGTATAAACAAGATTATCTAACATTTCCGAAGATAATCTGTTTCTTTTTTTTGTTTGTGCTGCTTCATAGGCACTCCAATTTCTCTCACAAGATGAAGAACTACATGGTTGGCTTAAAATACGAACTGCATATTTTCTTAGCACTGGAAGTGGATCACCACAATAATCCCACCAAACTCCTGTAATGAAGAACAAAAAATAATTAATGATAGTTAAAGAAAATTATACTAAAGTTAAAAAAGAACATAACTTACGAGGATGTGAGGTTTTTAACATCATCAACGCCGTAGAATTGAAAATTAAAGTTGATCTAGAACGATAAAGTTGTACTTGTTTTAAAAAATCTTCTTTCTCCTCGGGAAGAATTAAATTCTCAAACATGAAACCTATGCCATCTTTCATCTCTCGACTCTCTCTAAACCTTTCACGACACATATAAGCTGGATTCAGAAGAGCTGCAGCTGCATGTATAGGATGTATAATATTTCCATTTCTTCTTTCATCAAATAACTCCCATATGCGCATGAATTTATTTTGATTATTACCCAAGCGACACTTGATTGCTTCTTTGGCTCTTTCCATAGCATCATATAAGTATCCAGAAGTAGATCCCTCACCATCAACTAAACGTAGGACTCGAACAATAGGCTCTAAAGCTTGTAGGACCTCCTTTGCTCTATTCCAAAATTCATTATTTTGGACTAACTCAGTTACTTTTTTTGCTTGCCGATTCTTGTTTAAGTTACTTTCTCTCCATTCAGCAGAAGCAACAAAAAGCCTTAATTCATTCTCAACATCCACAAGTGATTGCAGCACAAGAAAATTTGAAGCAAATCTTGTAATACAAGGATGCTTTAATTCTTTCTGAGTAGCTTCTCGCATCAATGCCAAGAGAACGGTGTGCTTGTACATATGATTTTCAATCAACCTCGCCTCATCAATCACAATTCGTACCCATTCAGCATTCTTATATATATCTTTTAAGAGCAATTGTAAGCCATGTGCCGCACATCGTGTCTTGTACATTCTTGGATACTTTCCCAAAAGCATATCGCCTGCTGCTAGAAAATTACTACCATTGTCAGTGATTAGTTGGACAACATTATCTTGCCCAATATCTTCAATTACAGATGATAAAATATCTTTAAGATACATAGCAGTTTTTCTCTCCTTGGAGCATTCAAAAGAGTTCATAAAAATCGCACCTCCAGGTGAATAGGCAATAACATTAGTGAATGCTTTTCCTTTCAAGTCAGTCCAACCATCTGACATAATGGTGCAGCCACTCAAATACCATGAGGATTTCACCTTTCCAACATATGTCTCGGCTTCCTTTTTTTCATTTGGAATCAATTTTGTTCGCAGTGTTGAATAAGATGGTACTTTATAACCAGAGCCATAATTTGCAACATCTTTTATAAGGTCAATGAATGACTCTGACTGAACAACATTAAAAGAAATGTTATTCATTATAAAAAACTTAGCAAGAGACTGATCAACTTCTTCTTTGTTCTTTTTCTTGTAAACTTCATGCATTGTCATTTGATTAGTTCCTCCAAATGATCTAGAACCAGAAACTGCGATACTCTCTCCAGACTCATTGACATTCGTACTTCCAGTACTCTTAGCTCTTTTACTAGGATCTCCACATATAGCTATGAATGCTTCTGTTTGTACATTTGGTGGTACTTTATCACATGTCTCAATATCACGTCCTGAAACTTGAGATAAGTGGGATTTGAGTCTTGCGACACCACCCGAGTACACTTTAGAACAATATTTGCATTTAAATTTTCCACTCAATTCTTCCGCATGAATCCAAAACCTATCTTTCTTTCGAACGATTTTTCTGCACAAAAAAATTAATAACTCAAATATTTCAAGCTCTACCACATGACCGCCTATCATGGATTCTCGAAAAAATAAAATTACATCAAAAAAATATTAGAATGCCCATCAATCATGCATCAAACATAACCTAACTCTAAGTAATAACTAATAAATCCCACTTCATTGGTTCCAAGTCTTCACTCTTCATACAACAATAAGCAAATTAATGAATGTAACAACAATTAACAACAACTTAACTAGGACTAATATAGAAATCAGGAGTTTAGAGAAAGTGAAGGATTCTAAAGTTAGNATCAATCATGCATCAAACATAACCTAACTCTAAGTAATAACTAATAAATCCCACTTCATTGGTTCCAAGTCTTCACTCTTCATACAACAATAAGCAAATTACTGAATGTAACAACAATTAACAACAACTTAACTAGGACTAATATAGAAATCAGGAGTTTAGAGAAAGTGAAGGATTCTAAAGTTAGACATCTTCAAACTCTTATTCTCCGGATCTTTTCATTATATAGTGAAAAATTGCTACATTTCTAATACTAAAAAGTTATGTTTCAAAAATTAAGTAGAAATCCCACTGAGTTAATGGTCCAGGAAAGACCACAACAAAATTTTCTTTTTGCAAGTGTTCGACAAGATCATGAAATTGATTAGGTATAATACAAGAGTTCCTGGTTCCTAAGTTAATTAAGATTATTTAGCTCTATGGTTGGGTCTTCTTTGTGCATAACAGAGAATAGACACATTCAATTAAGCACTGGAGCCATTTGTGTATAAAAAAGTATCCATGAGGACTAAAAGCTTCAAACATTTACTTTGAAGAATGAAAACTCAAATCGTACCTAGTTTGTAAAGAACCACCCGATTACAGATCTATCGTTGGATAGCGGAAGCGGAAGCCGAAGCGGAAGAGGAAGAGGCGACGAGGAGGGTTTCGATTTCTGAAGAGTGAAGAACCCGATCTTCGATCTTCGATCTTCGATTTCTGAAGAGGGAGGTTTCCGATGGCGTTCGGCGAGCCGCCGGAAGGGAAGAGGGGGAGGGAAGGGACCGCGCGCGACAGCCGCAGAAGTCGGTGGCAGGGCCGCACCGCCGCAGGGGTGAGAAGTTAGGGCAAACCCATTTTTCAGGAGTGGTGGGGGTGGGAGTGGCTGTGGGACTCGTGCCGTGCGACGGACGATGGTTTTTTCCTCTCTTTCTTCTTCGTTTTTGGTCGTTTTTTTTTTTTTTTTTTTTTTTTTTTTTTTTTTTTTTTTGGGCGACAGGTGAATAGGTGATTTTTCCCGTTTGGGCCACCCGCGAGGCCCGCCCGCGGCCCGACGCGGCTCGCAGCAACCGGCCGAATTTTTGGGCCGAATTATTCGCGAATAATTCTTTTTGCCCAAAAAAACGCGAATTATTCCGAACTTTTGGGAAAAATGCGTAAACGGCTGTAAAATTCGGGATTTCAAAAATTCGCGAATAATTCGCGAATTATTCGCGAATTAACTAACTATGACCGGTACAAACTGCCAGTACGCACAAACCCGAGTCTCGAGTTGACAAAAAAACTCATTTGTACCGGTACACTTCCAATGTTGTACCGGTACAACCACTTGTTCCGGTACAACATCAATGTTGTACCGGTACACTTCCCTGCCGAGACAAACCCGAGAACAACCCAATAATCTTCACTTTGGAGATATTAGTACTAAGTTTAAACCTCAATTCTCGGGATGCGAGTCATAGGTTGGAACACTGTCAACGACCCTCCAGAAAATCTGAAAAAACTCGTAACACAACTCAAACACTCGAACCTCGCAAATTTGCAAAGGTCCAGTGTGTTACAAAAACATTTTCACCTTGAGGGGGATTCATAGTCGCCAGATCTTACACACTCGGTCGTCCCTTGTACCCCCATCAAATAGTGCAATATAGGTCGATTTCACCGTGAAACGTCCATCAGGGCTCCATCTCCAGTGCATATATAGTATCCAGCCTTTGTTCAATTCTGAAGACAGAGATCCTATCTTTGAATGCTATCGAGGTGGGGCCCAGTCCGTGCTGATTGTTGTTATCGTCGAGAGGGAACAAGCTCTAGTCCTAGCAGTCGCTCGACAAGCAGTCGCTGATTCTCAAGTTTTTATGGGTCGAAAGTCCGTAAATCTCAGGAAATGACGATTGTAGGATGGATTCCCTGCACCAACGATCCAGCCAAAAGTCAATATTAAGCCCTTCACCTAGCTTATAAAACACTCCCCATTTAAAGATATCCCTCTCGTTTAGGACACCCTTCCACCAAAAGGAGTGCGGTGTAAAAGAGCGACCTACGTACAGGGGTCTTCTTCGTCGATAGTGCAAGGCATGGATAATCTTGTTCCACTGGAGCTGTGGCTTAGTATGGAACTTCCACAACCATTTGGTTAAGAGGGTTCGGTTCATGGTATTGAGGTCAAGAATCCCAAGTCCTCTCTCCTCCTTCTGCCTACACACATTTTTCCAGGCTACTAGGCATCCCTTTTCCGGATGGTTGCTTCTGCCTAACCAAAAAAAATCTCTACAGAGGGACTCAATATGGTGGGTCACTCATTTAGGTGCCTTAAATATAGCCAGGAAATAAAGGGGTAGATTGGTTAGCATAGAATTGATCACCAGGATAAGTCTATTCCCTCTAAAAAGGAGTTTTGCTTGTCATTTGTCAATTCTACTTTGGATTTTACGAATAATCCCTAGCTTCTTTTTTTTTTTTTCACACCCCCTTTGAGGCCTTGCTGTCTCACCCATGTAGCTTAATTCATCATTCGAATGAATGAAGCAGGTAGCGTGCTACCTTTTCCTCAAAAAAAAAAAAAACATATAGTAGACATAATTTATAGAGAGCCATTGAAAAGCTACATATAATATATTTACTGTTCAACTGAGAGGAATCATGAGGAGCAGAAGATGGTTTAGACTTTATGAATGAAACGCAACTGAGAAAGGCACCCGTCGGATCGGCCACGTGTCGCCGATCCTCATAGTCCCCAAACGAATTAGTTTGAAGATTATGCCCATAAAATTTTTGTCCAAGAAATTAGTAGCTTAGAAACTGCCAATAAATTACATGTTTCCAAATAAATACTCTATCATGTATGGCCAATTTTTCACTAATTCTATCAGGACCGATAGAGGAGCAAACAATATGCATTTCTTTTATCTATGTATTGTAATATAAGTTAATGATTCTCGAGTTTTCCTTCAACAGGTGTTCATAGAAACAACTGGTACAAGAGTATAGCTCTAATATATATATATATATATAGAGAGAGAGAGAGAGAGAGAGAGAGAGAGTGGAGCTAAAATACTTTTAGAAGTACCAAGTGGGGGGTGCTTTAGAGTTTNATCCACATATATATTAGATGTTTCATTGCAAGTTGGCGTACTTTTGGTGACTTACACATTTTATTCTTTGGACCATATATTTTGCATCAAATGGCTCAATAGTACAAGTAAATTGTGTTATTAATGAATCTTCACTCTCAACAACCATTTGTACTTAATTTTATATATATATATATATATATATATATATATAATGCAATTATAAATTAATCATAACTACTTTTATCAACATTTTCAGGTGGTTAGGTTGATAAGAAAATAAAACACTTAGAAATGTACTTCTTTATTGTGGGTCAAATTTGTGTTCGACAGTATCCAATCTCCACAAACTTTTTCTTTTTCTTTTGGGGTTCTCAAACATAGCTAATTGAGCAGATACTTGCACTGCAGCAATCCTAGCTAGTACAGTCATGATGCCCTTATTCTAACATGCAATCCTCTTAATTATAAGATATGCTGATTATATGATTAATTGTACCCATTTGATAAAGACAATGGGCTGAAGTTTTAAACCACCATTACTTAATATTTGTTAATAAGCAAACATTGTACTTTTTAGTACAACAAAGCCTATATCCTAATTGTTATGGTCAAAAATTTCAACAGTATCGTACGTACATACATATATATATATATATATATAGGCTGGTGCTACTATACTCTTATGAGTATAGACCCCCTTGTACTCATAAATTTTTAACCGTTGATTGATGGGATGTGTGGTTAGGATGATGGTGGTCCCCACTTAGAATGATAGTGGTCTCATAGGGTTGAGTGGGTAGTTTGTTGAATAGTATGATCTAACGGGTGGAAATAATTAATGGAATAAATTTAAGGGTCGAAAACTTATGAGTATATGAGAGCCAATACTCATAAAAGTGTAGTAGCCGGACTCTATATATATATATATAAATTATGCAATTTTTTGATATTATTTGCCTAGTGGACGAAGGGGTTCAAAATCAACGGCTGAAAATAAAAATCTTACAAAACGTGATAATATGACGTTAAAATTTTATATCAAAGATATTAATCTTGTTTTATATAGCATAAAGAATTTTCTATCAAAATTTCACATGATTTGGATATTTCTACACCATTAAACTTGCAAACGGCTCACTGCGACCATTAAAATTATTGATTTTGAGCCCCTTCGATCACTAGGCAAATGATATGAAAAAATCATAAAATTTATTTTCTAGGTATTTCAAATACTCTAGATCAAATTTAACGGAGTCGATTGACGATTCGAAAGTCGCAACATTGAAAATGAGCTGGAAGTACGGAAGGCTCCGTGCTTCCGATAGCATAGTAGCCTAACACTATATATATCTATATATATATATATATATATGTGATCAATTAGATTTCTCAAAAATGGAAAAAAAAAGAAAAGAAAAAGTTCCCTAACCATTTTCGAGATAACACATCTTATATGTCTGGCCCTGCTTCTACTTTTGAATTAATTTGTAGTCATATTTAGTAGGCATTTATCAAATAGAAAAGGTTAGAACTTTTTTTTTTTGAGAAATAGATAGCACGCTACCCGCTTCATTCAATAAGAAAATAAATTTAGCTACATTGATTGAGGCAGCCATGGCCTCGGGATGGGAAACAAGTACGATGGAAAAAAGAAAGCAAACGCGAAACTAAAATATATTTGATTGGGGGTATTTTTTCCTCCAGTTTCTACGGAAAAAAAAAAAAAGAACTTTTGCTGCAATAGGTTGCAATAACGAGATTTTATAACAAAAGCGCAGATGCTCTAACTATGCTAAAAATGAAACAGATAAGAGATTTTACATAAAACTTTTCAAATATGCTTCTTGGACATCATTTAATCAAACAAAATACATCGTACGGTAAGGCCGCATATGCCCATATGCCAAGAATTTTCAACTTAGATCAATTACTTCTTGAATTTCCTCATATGACGCAACTTCTCTTTTATTTTTGTCAACATTTTCATTATCATGCTACTTTTCTCTCTCTCAAAAAAAAAAAAAAAACATTTTCATTATCATCTCTTGTACTTTTGTCACAGAATTATCTGTAAGACAATATCATTTCTTAATTAATCTTCAAAAGCAACCTCTTAATTTTGTCAAGTCAAAAATACTTATTGAAGAACAGATCTTCATTATGATAAAAAAAAAAAAAACGAAAGAAAGAATGTATTAGTAATTTGGATGAAAACTATGGGGATGGTATGATGGTATTTCTTTTATATGTATAAGGACAAAATTGCTTTATCACCAAGTGCCTCTTCGACCTTATGTTAATTAATTCGTTTGTTGTTTCAACTACAATAACCTCTAATAATGCACAGTTCAAGTGAAAGAAGCATTTTTATATCTCAAATAAACAAGTAGGTATTTGTACTTTTAACTTTTTTTTTCTTTCTTTTTTACACTTTTGCAATACTTTTCCACTTGATGTTCCTTGTCATGATCTTCTTACTCCCTCCTCTTTCCTTTCTCCACTCCATTTCTAGATCTTCTTCCTTTTTTTCCTCCGATGAGAGGTAATAGTGTGCACAAGTTTTGTAACACCCCTGAGGATGTGGAATAGTTCTATATATATATAAGATATATTAAAGCCAAACCTTTTATCCTAGCTATAGTATTTTGAGCGGTGGTTAGACACAAGAGATAAAGAGGGTTAAACATACTAGAGCTATAGTAGCTTTAGAATGGATGACTCCCGAAAAATATGGCATTACAGTTGGTATCAGAGCTAATCACTAGCCGGAAATATGAGATGAGTCTCGGCTGAGCTAGAATTATACAGCAGATAAAGTGCGACTTCCCAACTGACGACCATGGGTGGAGTGCGGCCACAAGGTTGGCTAAAGATAGTGAGATGAGCCTTATATCGCCTAATGCTTCTGAGTGTACTTAAGTCTAACAAGAACATTAGGACTTAAAGGGAGAAAAAACATAACACCCCTAACTAGCATTTAAAATAGTCCTATAGCATTTTGGGTAGTGTTTAGACCCAAGAGGTTAAGAAGGTTCAGCTTGTTAGGGCCAGAGTAGTTTTAGGATGGGTGACCCCCTGTAGTCTAACTACAACTTTTGATATGCCACCCCTTTTCATAATGTATTCAGCTCAGTTAAACAAGAGCGAATGTGTAATGCATTACATTGATGTACATATATTTATGTGGTGGAAACAAATAGTAGCACTTTTAAGTGCATGATCACCCAAGAGTAAGCTTGTAGAATAAAGATTGTAACATTGAAACTTTAACAATGCAATGTAGAGGGTGTTTGAAACAAGGCTGACTTCGAGAAAGCTATCGATAGAGTCACATGGTCCTTCCTCAAAAAACCATGTTGTGATTAGGTTTCTGAGAAAAATGGTGGAGATGGATTAAGCAATGCATAACCATTCTTTGTGTGGATGTTACCGAGAAGGAGAATCCTCATGTGCAAGTGACCTTGAGAGTTATGACCATCTATTATTCTATTTATGCCTATATATACTCCTAACAAACATGCGCATTTTTAAACTACAATTCAATCATGATATATATAGACCTCAGAGGACGTACGAAGATTATAGGATACGCTACACAATCAGAGAGATGCATGCCTACAAAAGGGAAAAAGGATCTGATATGACTTTCGGCCATCTGGTGGGCAATTTGGCTTTAGAGAAATAACGTTAGAGAAATAACGTTATTTTCAGAGACAGAAATACGAGCACATCTCAAGTTCTATCGGGTATTCGATGCTTTCTGGAGTTGTGGTTAATACTATTAGTTTTTTAGCACTTTGATTAAAAAATGTGCCCTTGATGCTATCGATAGTATCCCAGCCGGACTCTATATATATATATTCCAATAATTAATGCTATGCTCACTTTCACATAGTAATGAGAATAGATCAGAAAATGTCGACCAGAAACTGAATGGTAGAAATTACATAAGCAATAAATTCATAAATCACAGGATGGCTGGTCCATCGATATGTACATATATATTCGGACTGTCCCAAAAAGTTAGTCACTTCAGCCTCAAATTCCATTATTCTGATCTCATCTACCAAAAATGGGCATACAGCATCGTTCTTTCAATTGCATGACAAAATCATGTGACGTTAATTTTTCATTATTTACTTTTAGTTATATATATATATGCTATTTATTTATTATTGTATATGTAAGATTAATCAGCTGAAAAGTATAGATTAGCGAAGAGGCAAGGATGTAAGTTTTTCATCGCCTCATAAAATTTTCCCACGTATAAGACAATTCATCTATCTAAATCTTGTTGACCAATGCTATTGAATCAGCTGACCATTTAACGGTCTCAGTAAAACCACGTGTCCAGGAAAATTCTACGCATGGATATAAAAAGTTCAATCTCAAAAAACAAGTTGTTATCGACAGAGTTTTGGTGTTAGGCGAGTCCAAGTGGGAATAAATTTTAGCAATTTGGTGGTCAAAGAAATTGTTAAATATCCTGAGAAAAGTGATACAAAATTAAATCTCCCAACTTGTTGAGAAGACCCAAAAATGACGTCATCACCCTCCAAATATATGACCTCATGATCTCCTGTGATTATTATTCTAATAAAAACTCCCCAAACACTCAGTATTGTTTTTTAAAACCCTAGATAGAGTCCTCTAATAGGATCTCATTTTTAGGTGCATTGCACAAACAATATTGCTTTTAATACTTAAGCATAAATTAATGAGGAGGGGGCACTGTCCCAGGTTAATTAATTAACTTTGTGGGTGGGAAAGATTTAGGGAAAGATAATTAATTAATAGGGAGATTAATTATTAGTGATTAGTGCCATGTTTTAGTCCACAATTATTGTACACTAAGATTAATTGAATTTAAAAGAGGAAAAGAAGTTGCACTACCTTTGACAAAATCTATCTCTTGATTAAAACATCATAAAATCGAGATCAAAATCAACATCCTTGATCTTAAGTTCGAGAGCTCAATCCATTTAAAGAAAATAATAATAATAATTTCAAATAATAATCCTTTTTTTTCTTCTAATATTTCTTATTCTTGTTGTGGAAGAGGCTGTAAAAGATAAGAGAGCAACTGGCAAAGATGTTGCTACTCTCAAATTTCGAACAAAATTTAATTGTTTGAGAAATTGCAGCAAAGTGTTTGGCAAACAAATTAGGCTCAAATCAAATAACACTTACGTAGAAGCTCAAAATGAGCCAAACAAATAGTTAGGAACTGCAGATATGCGGAGATTGAAAACAGAAGTAAGAAAACATACGGAACGGATCCAAAATATAATCCATTTTGGAACAACTACCCCATTTTAAGTAGTTCTCGTTCCACATTTCAGATAAGTTCTTTACATTTACGAAACACAAATACCGCAATCTTTTCGGAGGAAAGAAACAGTCACTTGTAAGCAGTGCCATAGCACTCTCAACTACCACCAAAATGTTTCATGTATACGATTCTTCCTACAAGCCGAGAGTATAACACCGACACATACGAAACCGCAATTTCTATTTTATACACACTCACCGAATGCCTGTCCTTGTTTACAAAGTTTCATCACAAGAATGAGAAGCCCAAAAGAGCTTGTAATTCAAAAAACCTTCGTCATTTAAATGCATTCCTGGCCTATCACATGCTCCCGGTCCGATGAGATGCAACTCTCTCATTCAAAATGAAAAGAAAATATTTTCGTACAAGTAATATCAGACTAGAGGAATTAGACGTGTGCCGTGAGTGAACGTATACTAACATCTGGTGTGGTTCTTACCGGTCTCCATTTCGCACTCCATGCGAGCATTTTGAAGTTCATATTTCAATTGACACGTTGCAATCTCTGCATTGATCCATAAATTCTTGTATAAGAGTACACGTGGATGCTCTTCCTCCTCTACGAAAGTTATCTTTCGAAGACCCTCAAAGGCCTGCAAAGACGGCTAAAACATACAAGTATTATACAGCTAATGGAGAAGAAGTTGTCCTCCAATGACATTCTAGCTCGAAAAGAAAATGGATAGTTATACCTGATTTAAAACGTAATCTTCTTGAGAATTACTGAAGCTATACACTTTAACAACTTCAGAAGAATTATCACTCATTTGACCTTTCGTATTGTGGACATCTAGGACGTTGCTTCTGTTGTCAATATCAACCTTTCGACCTGCGTTCTGAGTCCGAAGAGCCTTGAGTTCGGAATGATTAGAAATATCCTTGACAAAACCCTGAGGAGAAACCTCTGGTAATAAATAACATTATGGGTTTGATGAAGCAGACATAGGCATCCCTAGAAGGGGAACAAAAAATTGATTCTTGAATTTTTGAAATTTGTTTTGAAATATGTATCACGGCAGAAAAATTCTCAGGCGTGCCTGATTATCTTAGATGAGAAACTAAAGTATTTATGTGCGTGCAAAGAGGTAAGTCAATCTAAAACACAGCTTGTGAGAATATTCAAAAAATAGTGCCGAGAAAGTAGTATAGTAAGCTTCTGTATTTTGTCCAAGCCGAACACCTCACTGCATTTTCAAATTGCCTCATCAAATACAGCTTCATAACATGGCAATGTCAATAAAGCAAGCCTAATCAAGAAATACAATTGTTCAAGCTCCGCTCAAAATTAATTTTGAGCCCAACACCCATTTATTATCAGTAATAGAAAAAAACAGAGCCTCAAGCCGAATCAAACAAAAAATAGAATTGATCATATACATATAATCAAAGCCCAAAATCCATTACAAATCATAGCATCATTTGCCAAACCCGAGGAATAATACGCACAGACATATATAAATTCACTTATTTTTTTAATATACATTCCAAAAGCAGGTAGAAATGTCATAATAACAATGCTCTATGCAGATAGAAAGAGTAACCATAGACATAAGTAGGAGGCAGGCAAGTAGCGCCAGCCATGGTACAAATTATTAAAGATTTGTTAGAGAGAGAATATCTTATCATTTACATGTAAAACTACCCAAAAACGATATAATATCAATACTAAAGGTAATAAGCAACTGTGTTTCCATTAAGAAATAACCACATATAAAATCTACTAGTGTTGGTTATAACAGAAGGGACCAGTTCATTCAATAAAGCGAGTTGTTTCAAGATAGAGAATACCATCTAGCGGTGCATATTAGAATAGAGTAAGGATTAAAGGGTGCATACTCTTACAAATTCAGCAACAGCCAAATTAAAAGTCAAGATTACTCAAAAATCAAAATATTTGTGTACCTTTCTATTTTTGTCCAAAAGTGTCTCAAGATTCTCAATTACTAAATGGAGGAGGTCGCAGTCTTGTTCTGCCATTTCATTGTTGCAATCACCAATAGTTTCCAAAAGCATCTCAGATTGACTATGCATGGTCTCAACCAAGGCATGTATGTTTTTCCTTGATGACGAACGTCGACCTGATATATCTATAAGCCAAAGTTTAGAAGATTTGCCAGAGGGGAAAACAAAACACTCTAAAAGAAGAGTCCTAAATGTCAATATTTAACAAGAGATTAGATCAGATTTCTCAAGTTGGAAAGGCGAGACCTTTCTCAGGATAAGACTTTCCATTCGCTGATACAAAATGGTTGAGTGCAACAACACTTAGTTGTGCACCAGAATGTGCTACTCCATTATCTTTTACATCCGCAGCCCTTTTCTGATCTTCAGTTGTTCTTTTAGTATAAACATTTGCACACTGAACCCCCTTTCCATGAGACTCTCCCGCACATTCTGACGTTGTTTTACTGGAATTTGCAGATTTCTTCTGTATGTTTGAGGAAACAGCAAAAGAGGACTCCATTGGAGAGGCAGAAAACTTTTTCTCACTATCGTCAGAAATCAAGCTTCCGTTTTGGTCTACAGGACATTCAGAATGCTCTGCACTTCTAAAAATATCCATTTGTTCTGGATCCAAAGTATTAAAATTTTCTGGGTGCTTAATTGCAAACGGCGTTGAAGATTCACCAGCTTTATATGCTGATAATTTAGAAGCTAAAGTTCCCCTCCAACACGGTGAGTCCAGTTCCGAAGAATTCTGCATGGAATCCTCAGATTTTAATGTGGAATCAATTGCAAAGGTCAAGGCATTAGGAATATCAAGATGTTTTATTGTCAAAACAGGCCCATTTGCACAGTCTATGAAATTCCTGGGAGACAATTTATTGCCTGAAGATGATCCATTCTCAAAGCTACTTTTTTCAGCTGTGATGTTCTCACTTCGGGCCACTTTTCCCTCGTTATTATGATGGTCGCTTCTTGTAGTTTGCTGTGCCTTATCTTCTATACTATTGACAGTTGAATACCCAATATTTACCACTCTATGACCCTTGGAGAAAGGAGCCCTTGTCGGTGACGGTGTAAGCAGCTGTGTAGAGGTAGAGTATGTTGCAGATGGATAACAGTAATAATCTTCCACATAATTTGTTGTGGGTAACTGAGAGAGAGAATAAGAACCTTCTTCGCACAATGTGTTTGAAGCGAACTCTGGCAACCCAGAAGTGTCATAAGGAAAAGTCACACTTTGTCCGTAAGTTGCCGAGATGTCATTATCTGGCCATTCAGGGCTTCTCGATTGAGAATTTGGTCTCATTGGTTGGACATGATATCGCCACATGGAGCTTGCTGATCCAGATTTAACATTTCTTGTGATGGAATCAACATTTTTATCATGCCTGGTAGTACCGCAAGAATCAACTCCAATAGCCATTGAACCTATAAGTAGTAGATTACAAAGAATACATCAAGTCTTCTGTGAACCGGTTTGGCAAATAAGCAGACTAATTAACTATAATACTTCATTACGAGCCGAAAAATGTATCATTCACCACTGAAATATAAGGTAAAAGGAAAAAAAAAAAAAAGAAAAAGAAAAGAGCTGAGCAATTGATGTATGTGGAGACCAGAGACTCGATGATCAAAATTAGCGGCAACTTTAACTTCTTTTGACTGACTTCATCTTATGATTGAAATAAAAGTGCAGTTTGCTCAACCAATGACAGATAGGAAAATTAATGATGGTTTTGTGAACCAAACAAAATAATAAGAGATAAAAATTCTAGGTTCACAAAAAAGCAACTAAGCTCGCCATATCAGCACAAAAAGTCACCAACACTGGGAAAACTCACCCAGAAACCTAAATTAGAGCATTGAAAGACACTAATTTGCAAGTAACCCGATTTCTCATAGGATAATACACTTCCAACCTTACTATATTGCCATATAAAGTAATCCATACTAACACAAGTAACAAAACCACCTCCAAAACTGGAAAAAGTTTCTAAACAGCAGCATCAGGGCCTTCGATTCTCCTTCCCCTACTGAATAAGCAGGATTGTAAAAAAGTCTTTATAATTCGCTCCCGCCAAATACCCCAACAAACTTCCATAACAACAACACTATCCCACAGTGCTAAAAAATGAGAGGTTTACGATATCGCACAACCATGTCCTTGTTGATGACCAAATCTACCTCTCAGAGACACCATTTGGATCATCATGAACATCTGAATTGTTAAAGTTTATTTCACTTTGCTGTGCCAAATACACCAAGAAACTGCGATAACAACAACACTATCACAGGGTGATCAGGGGTTCATGAAATCCCACAACGATGCACTCACTGATAACCAAACTTTCTACTCAGAGCCACCATATGGAGCATCATTAACATCAAATGTTCACATCTTGATCAAAAAATGTTCAATTATTGATCAAGCAACAAAGATGATACCTTTCTGAGAGGACAAAGAGGGCCCGATCCTCTCGCCCCCGCCGCGGCGATCCGAGACCCCGAAGGAATCGAAGGCGCCGCCGACGGAGCCGAGACCGTTCGCCGGAGGAGGGCGATGGTGGTAATTGAAGGGATCTGCTCCGACCACGGCGGCGGCGGCGGCGGCTGCGGAGGAGGAGAGGCGGCGAGTGGGGGCGGGAAAGGGCGTGGAGGAGGAGGGTGAAGGGCGAGTGAGGGTGAATGGGGGAGCGTCCGGGGAAAGAGAGGAGGCGACGGCGGCGGCGGCGGGAGGAGGCGAGGCGCCGCCACTTCCGCCATCGCCGGAGAGGGCGTCGCCGGAGAGGGCGACGCCGCCGCGGTTCATCGAGGATTTGGAGAGGGAGAGGGTTTGGGGTTTGAACTTCGAATCGAAGCGAAACAAAAAAGAAAGGGGGAGAGAAGAGTTTGTTATAAGTGAGTACGAGAGAGAGAGAGAGTGAGATAACGACGGTTGGAGAAGGGGGGTAAAATGTACAGATGATCCCTGTCTTATCATAAATTTTCAATATAGTTCCTGATTTTTTTTTTTGGTTAAATTATACTTTTGGTCCACTAATTTATTATAATTTTTTAATTAAACTTTATAAATTATTGCAATGAGATCCTGCAACTTTGCTCCTGTGAAAATGATGCGGCATCTTAATTATTTTCACATTATAAATTAAAATTTTGATGTATCATTTTCATATTAGTAATGCATTAATAAATTTAATCAAGCAAATTATATTGTGAAACTTTACAGTAATAATTCAAAAAGTTTAAGCTAAAAATTATAGCAAACTTTTAGCAAATTGAAATATGAGGGACAAAATATTACTTGTGATGCATTCTATAATTTGAGGAGCAAAAGCATAATTCATCTTCCTTTTTTTTTTTTTTTTACAAAAACCTTTTAAAGATTTTGTGGGAGGAACTTAATTTTCTACTTCTTATAAATTGTAAGAAGTTTACATTTTATTGAGTCCTTAAAATGACTTATTTATTTTGTTTATTTTAATCAGAGTTAGAAATATTATCTTATAATAAAAATTGAATTATGGTGTTTAAAAGTGAAAAGCGGAGGACATACTGTGCGATATCGGAACAAGATGGGGACTATCCATACATTTTACCCTTTGTTTAAGCAGATAATTGTAGATTATGCGGCTAATTAATGCGACATTAATGATGTGGCATGCCATAGAATATCACACATGCTAATTTTTTTTATATTGATTTTCATTCCATATTATCTTATAAGGTAATCCTAAAATTGAGTTCACACACACACACACACACACGCGCACAAATCAAATAGTTCTAAAATAATGTTACACCTTCGTTTCTAAAATTCAATAAATCAGATATGATTAATATAACACAAATAAATTTTAAAAAAATTTATTTATCAATTTGGTCTTTGACTAACTTTTTCTACATAACATAAACACCATAATTTACAAGTGCGCGGTTCGGAGAGAACTTGTATGTAGTGTCTGCGCTGGTGAATGGAAGCCCTCTGTCACGGGTCAATCGTTAGGACTCGATCATGACGCTTTTGGGGGCCACATTTGGTAGTCATTGAGTTGACGAAGCTACCCACGGCTCTGTCACTATTGACTTTATTTATTATTTTGGTAAATCAATCTGTCTATCAAGATGTCAATCTTAGATCTTATTTCGGTTCGATATGTCCACCTACGATACTCACCTTTGGCTTTCGTCTCTGTAGGTGTATTATTCTACATTTTTCCCGAAAGGACATTCATTCATTTCTTTCTTCCCCGTCGACCACTACGACTGAAACGACGCGACGAATCAAGACCCGGAAAGGAGAAGGGCCAGTGGTGGAGCATTTGCATTTTACTTCTGGATTATTCAGCTGTCAATGCAAACCCCGTGCAAGACGCTGGAGCCTTCTTGTCGGCTTTGAAGCCCTTGCTGGTTTTTCCATCATCCAATCCACAATAAATCGAATGAAACCTGGTGAAAAAGAAGGGAGCTTTGCCGTGTGCATAAATTCGACTGGTAGTGCCAGGTTATTAAAATCACTGATCTCTATGCTTATGCGTGGCCCTGGGGAGGACAATTTTGGTCTGTTTGACCCCGAGTGTCGACGCGTCGAATGTGGTCGTTTAAAACGGAGTACTTAAACCTCCTGACGCCTCCCCGGCCGGTAAAGTGTCTAAAGACCCTGCAATCTTCATTTAGATTTTTACCTTCTAATTGCTATAATCCGGTTTGGTTTGACCGGCGACTCTTGTTCATAGTCGAGAGATTTTCTAATAGAAATTTACGGAGTACTTAAACCTCCTGACGCCTCCCCGGCCGGTAAAGTGTCTAAAGACCCTGCAATCTTCATTTAGATTTTTACCTTCTAATTGCTATAATCCGGTTTGGTTTGACCGGCGACTCTTGTTCATAGTCGAGAGATTTTCTAATAGAAATTTACGGAGTACTTAAACCTCCTGACGCCTCNAGGACGTTTCCAATACCGACAGCAGCTCCCGCTGAAGCTATTGTAGCAGCTCCGGCACCCATTGATTTAGCACCTTCTAACATCTCGAGACGAGAATTTGCTCGTCACGCTTTTCCAAAGCTCTACTTTCCTGTCTTCCTCTTTTGTTCGGCTAATAAAAGTCTGGAAAAAAAATCCACAGCCATTTTAGCTCTTCATGAGGCTAATGACAGGACGGACTCTTTTGTGAAGGAGGACAAAACAAAGAGAAACGTACAGTAGAAGACCAGACAATTCCCACACTGTGGGGAAGCTAAACTTAACTTTGCTTCTTTTTTTTTTTCCCCCCTATTTTACATTAGACTATGCAAATGTCTCTGATCTCTTTTAACATTTACAACAATTCCAAAAACACCCAACAAAAAGGAAGAATAATTTCACATCTAGCATAAGAATTCACATACCTGGTCACACTGGAAAGCAAAAATATCACTTTACTCTCCTATTTAGCAGTAATTTCTTATGGTGAGATAAAGATAAGCTACAGCGTAGTTAAATACAATGTTTTAAGCCACAAAATGAGAGTCTTAAACTTACTACACGTAGTAGGGAATTGGTGCTGATCAAACAGTTACATTCCAAAACAGATAGATTACAGGAAATTACAACATAAACTCGTATAGAGACTAAGCTCAGATACAAAAGTAAACTTAACACAACAAACAATAAACATCTAAAGCCTCTAAATAGGTCAGAAGAGTGGAGTAATCACTGAAACTTCCAGAAAATTGCAATTTACTCCCCCTAATCTTTCACTTAAACAGTTTAGTCCCCAAACTCGATTAATTTATTGCATTGTCATCATGTAAACAAATTGTTCCAAGGATGATATTGCAAGATATTAATTTCAGTCCAGAGACTTGTCCTGTTTAAGAAAAGATTAGCGAATTGAAACCGCAAGTCGCGGAAGTTCACGAACTATTTACAGAGACTACAGCACAAAACCTTCGTACGCAAAATATTACATACCTGCCGACCTAAATTCCATACACACTAAAATGACAAAACAGAACAGCAGAAAGATGACAAGACAGAGCAGCAGAAAGATGACAAAACGGAGCAGCAGAAAAATCGCCCGGAGAACTGACCAGAACATATAATTAACTGAACCAATTCTTGGGTTTCTTGTGACGCAAAGTGCGTTTTTCTTTATGCCTTCATTGTTTTCGCTCTGTTTTGTCCTCAATCTCAGCATACCTTGAGCATCTTGATGCGCAGATCCAGGTTGGGATTTATGATCTGCATGTTAAAGAACACAGGGTCTAAGATAGTTCAAGCGGAGTACAGATGACAACAGCATGACAATGACGACTAAAATGCTATCATTTCTTTTCTTAGTGCTTTTAATAACCACGCACATCTACATCAGCAGCCTCATCTTGACGACTCATAATTGTAGTTTAAACAATGCATAATATAATGAAATAAAACAATGGTTAATGCCTTTAATTACCATGAACTGATAATTCCTTGAGCTTGTCTACAACATTGGGGTCCAAAACATCATTACTTTCAGGAATGTTGTCATCCGCATCCTCTTCAACCTGTAAAAAACCAAGCTTATGTTCAGTCGAGTCCTCACAATTGAAAGGGGCGCTGGTGGTGGGTGGTGAAGGAAAAGGAAAAGAAAAAGAAAAACTCCACTATAATTTCAATCTCACAAGTCATAATATAGAAACAACTCGCCTCAGAACAAAAAACTACAAAGAACTCCTTATAAATATGGATCACATAGCATGAAAACATATGTCCCTCCCTTAAAATCCCTACCATCCAGTCAATTCCATCTTTTCCTTGGTATAAAGAAAAATATGTATATGTTTTAAAAAAAATAGAAAGTATGGTTTGCTGGACAGTTGGATTGTAAGACAAAGACAGTTATCTTCATACAATGCCCCCTAGAAACAACTTGCGATAAGGAGTTCCCAGTCGAATTTGCGCCCCTCACCTCAGAATTAGACGCTCTGCATTCGATGCCATCATTACTGCTGATTGAAGCATCATCTCCAAAGTCATCTTTTGTAGTGCTTGTTTCGCTATCAGTGCCAACATATGATGCATTTCTAATAGCAGTTTCAAGCCGGTTTATAATATCAGTTTCAAGCCGGAGCCTTCTTGCTGCAGTGCCTTGCTGCTCAAGAGCAAAGGTTGAGTCCATCAACGGTCGAACCCTGATCATAATTCCGGTCTCGTCGAGATTATCTCCATTGCTTATTGCACTATTCTGGGCACTTGATTCTTCCATGGCATTAGAAGAATCATGCAAGGACTCGGCAGCTGAACTAGTCGAGTACGTAGGAGAGCTTATATGAGGCAATCTGGGTGGTAATGGTGGTGGTGGATTTGGGACGCGAGCAAAGCCCCTCGACCGATCAGGAGCGTCCAGACCAGGAGTTCCCTGAATTGCAAAGGAGGGAAAGAAAAAGAGATGTGTCTTAAATTCATTCTGTTCCTGGTTATTTATCCATAGAACTCTTCCAATTATATCTATCCTTACTTTTTAATTGGGTATTATTAGTTACCAAATAAAACTCTTTCTTATTAGTTATCAGTGAAAAGAAGGGACGCCCCAAGAATCCAAAAGCAAAGGAAAAGAAAACAAGACTTCAAACTAAACTCGAGTTAATCTAACAAAAATAAAGATTTAGTTAAACTTGCCTGAGCTAATCCTACATCAGAATCACTGCTTGTTGCGCTATCCTTGCACCATGAGGAGTAAACGGTGCCACTGTGTAGCTCTAACAAATTAAATTCAGTCTGAATATTGGAGCACGGGGGCGGACGCTCGTCACTGTTGGTAAGCACCGAATTGAGGAAATCGTTGATAGAGTCATCATGATTATTATCCAGATCAAAATATCCCGAAGGTGATCCTTGGTTGATATTACCAAAGAAAGGATGGTCTGTATATGGAAGCATTGGGGAACTGATTCTGGGAAACTCATTAGGATCGATTTGCTCATAGCGCAGGTCGTCATCTAACCCAGCAAAAAGGTCCTGTGGGGGATCAGCCTGCATTATAGCCAAAGAATCATTTTCTTCTTCATTAGTATATGCGTTAAGCATCAAAATACGATCAAAATACTCGTAAGCATTTATTCATATCAAGAAAATATAAGTTCAAATAATTCTAGATACCATTTCTCCAGCTTCACCAGTATTAGCATCAGGGGTCAAATTGCGAAAGTTCTCATCTGGTTTAATATGATAAGCCGTTGAAGACTCAGGTTTATCAACTAGACATCTCTTGATCTCTGCAGGTTGCTCCAAGCTTCGTAGGTCCTCCTGCAAAATCAGTGGAGTAGATTCCTGGTTTAATGGGATTGATATCTCTTCCGTGGCCTCTGCCTCGTGCTGAGCATCAACAGGTGAGGACTTGCAAGGACTTGGGGAAAGGCCAGTTGTCTCCACATCCTCCACGTTGGAGCTCGGAGTTTTATCTTCTTCCTTCTTAAAGAGGCGATAGAGAACATACCCACCCTAGATATAATATACTAATGTTAGCTATTGCTTTTCGCAAACAAGCATCATCAACTACATTATTGTAAAGTCAGACTGTTCATATTTGACTGTTGGAATCATAGTAAAAAAGAACTACAGGACCGGAATTTGCAATACAATTAGAGGTGACAAAAAACGAATAGTAGCAACAATTATGAAATGAATATATAAATTCTCTGCCAAATCTTCCGCAACATTCTAAAATCTCTGTAGGAATCACTTTCTTCTTTTCTACATATGCTTTTCTTAATGTATTACCTAATTAGAAAACAGAAACAAAAAAGAGACAGAAACAAATCATTTATTAGTAAGCCGATTACAAAAGTTAGCTATCTACACAATTTGCAAAGCAACCTTAGATATCATCCCCAAAAATCCAATATCCTAAGAATACTTACCATTAAGGATAACGGCCGTCCAATTCGATTGGTAGAAAAGGGGAGAAAAATTTAAAAAAAAAATAATAATAATGCTAAAACAAATCACACGCCATTGATTAAGCTATTTCTTATGCTGTTTATGCTACATGCGTCCTGCAAATTGGTGCCGCAGGGATCTGATCAACTGTGGTTCCCTAATGCTTACAAATGCTTTGCCTTTTTGCTCCAGTCACAGTAAACTAACGGCACATCAAATTTTCACGGTGCAGGTCAATAATGTTGCCGGTTTTGTAACATAACTAAATTTAACTTTATATTCCAGCATTACACAAATTAACTATTAACCCTACAAAACAATAAGAACAAACCACAGAATCATTAGGAAAAAGAACTTAAAAGTAACTAAGCAAGCTAAATCACACAAACAAGCTCGTGGGATGTAGTGTTGTTCGATGAAGTGTTTTCAGAAGAAGCACTGTATTTAAATTCCGTCAGCGCTTCTCTCGGAGGTAAAAGCGAAAGCACCGAATGGCGCTTCTGTTCCTAGCACTCAGAATCTTATTCTAGCTTCTTGCCGCAGCAGAAACTCTTTAGATCTTTTCAATTTACAGCACACAATATACTAAAGATAGCGAAAGCTTAAAATAAGCATGCAAACAATGAGCGAAGAACCAAAAATCCGAACCTGCTCTCCGGAGTCGAACTCGGGCTCTGTGGTGCGGTACTCGTGCATAATCCAGCCGGTGCGGACTCCCCTGGGCGCCCTCCCCCTGTGGAAAACGAGCGTCTTCTTCATCCCGATCACCGCCGGCTTGTGCTTCTTGGAGCCGGTGGCCGCGTTCTTCGCTCGGATGATCCGATCCTTCCCCGTCGCCTTCCAATACCCCTTCTCCGTCGCCCGATTCGACCTGTGCCCGTTCGCATACTTCCGATCCTTGGGGGCGAAGAAGAACCACTCCGGATCATCCGATCTAATCAACGATTTACCTAAAAAACACTCCCCCCGCCATAATCCAAATCTAAATCCATCAAATCCGCTTCAGATCACAATCTAAGAACCAAATCTCAGCTGAAAAAAATGAAAAATAAGAAGAAGAAAAAAAGGGGGACGATGATTACCTGGTAGATCCCATGGCTCGCACTTGCACACGTCGATCTCGGGGATGACCTCGGCCTCGGACTTGATCCGGCCATTGATCTTGCGCTTGAGGTAGTGGTTCACGAGCTCCTCGTCCGTGGGGTGGAAGCGGAACCCTAGAGGGAGCGATTGCAGCGGGACCGTCATTGTCGCCCGGGGAAGAAGCCACTCTCCAAATCGAAGGAATGGGGAGATCTACCACAAAGGATCGCTATCCGAGAGCTCGGATCGATCGGTGACGATGAAACCCTAGCGATTTGGGTTCGCCTTTTAGGGTTTTTTTAGGGTTTGGGAATTGGGGGAGACGAAGACGCGAGTGAGAGAGAGAGAGAGCGACGAAAGAGAGAGAGAGAGAGAGAGAGAGAGAGAGGGAGGGAGAGAGGAGTCCCCAGTTATTATGAGGTAAAAGTTCACGAAGAACCCCCTCAACAATACACTGTTATGAAATAACACCAAATATGTTTATCGGGCTAAATTATAAAAAAATAAATGGGGTAAACGTCAGATACCACCCCTGTGGATTTACATTTTTTCACTTTAAGTACCCTGTGTTTTAAAATGTATGAAGTTAGTGTCATATGGTTTCATTTTTATCTTTTCGTTAGCTTCTTCGTTAATATTTCGTTAAATTATATACAAAAAAATTTTAGATATTTTATCTGCATTTCTCAAATATTTACTTTCGTACCCTTTAGTTTTAACTCTGTCACTGATTTAACAAAAAAAATTAGTGAAATCGATAATAAAACGATAAAAATAAAATTATAGGACACTAAATTGATACAGATCAACCACAGGTACTAAAGTGAGAAAGTGTAAAACCACAAGGTGCTATTTAAAGTTTTTCCAAAATAAATTAAAAACATATTTACTAAAATTAAGTACTAGAATAAATTTGATAAGATGTAGGGTATAAAAGTGCAAAAACAGGTGGGCGACGAGTCCGTACGGTCGAGGGAACTGAGGTACAACGTTACACGGAGAGATGCTTTCCACCGACCAACAACCCGTGATTCGATCTAAACCGTCCATTATTGTACGGTAGATATTTCTCGTGATCTGATCGGACGGTAGATTAGTCGTCCGTACGGATCACCGTATATACCGCGTTATGCGTTACGAGGAAGGGGGCCCAAAAGAATAAATGGGAATTACGAGGATTTTTTTTATTTTATAAATTCGAGAATATTCTTTGTGGGTCAAGGGAATGTTAGGACTTTATTTATTAATTAATTAATCTTATTATGAAATAATTAATATAATAATTTATACTAATTAGAAATTTAGAATAAGATCAGGGATTCGATAGATGTATCATCCACAAACATTAAAAAAAAATTATTTGATCAATAAATAAATATAAGTATAAAAATAAATTACAGAAAGGACAAACTTCAAATACCACCTTGTCGTTTTACACTTTCTTACTTTACTACCCTGTGGCTTAAAATGTATCAAGTTAGTGTTCTGTAATTTTATTTTTATCTTTTCGTCAGCTTCTTCGTTAATATTTTATTAAATTATATATAAAAAACTTGAGATAGCTCACCTAAGTTTATCGAATATTCACTTTAGCACTATTAGTTTTAGCTTCGTCACTGATTTAACGAAAAAAAATAGTAAAATCGATAACAAAAAGATAAAAATAAAATCATAGGACACTAAATTGATACACTTTAATACATGGAGTACTAAATTTAGAAAGTGTGAAACACAGGGGTGGTATTTGAAGTTTTTTCTTAAAGAAATTATAGGAGCATTAAAATGAAAACTGAACAAAATGTGGGGACATTCGTGCAAAATGCGAGAGAAAGCGCGTTTAGCCCCGAGAGAGGACACGTGGCTCCGAGATCATCAACCGTCCGATGCTGATCCAACGATCGGATGAAACTTTGCGTAAATTCACGTCACAGACCCTCATCTTTTTCCTATTTCCCAAACAATAATCCAATTATATAAAATTCTAATTATACGAATTGCGTGGGACCCGCAATGGTGAATAAATGAATAATGTGCCATTTATTACTAATTAAAACTTCTAAATTTATTTTTCAATATCCAAAATATTTTTTTAAAATTCAATTCTATTAGTAAATTCTAGAAAAAATTGAAATATTTG
This sequence comes from Ananas comosus, assembly GCF_001540865.1. Classification (NCBI taxonomy): domain Eukaryota; kingdom Viridiplantae; phylum Streptophyta; class Magnoliopsida; order Poales; family Bromeliaceae; genus Ananas; species Ananas comosus. The sequence goes on along the minus strand of NC_033644.1, from coordinate 652,058 downwards.
AAAAAAAAAATAAATCAAGAAAAATAATCAGGCCATTTAGGGATAAATAAAATATTTTTAAATTTTTTGAAGGACATGTCAGATATAGTTTTTTATGCAGGAAAAAAAAAATTTACATTTTAAGGTATCTAAATGGCACGCATACAAATTTGTGTGAGACTATTTCTCCAGTAAAAAAAAAAAAAGTAGGATTAATTACAAAAACTTTTGCTGTATTTTACTCTATATATCAAATAATCTCCCACATAAAAAATTTAGACAATATCAATCCTATACTTTAATTTTATATTAGTCAAATAGATTTAATAATTTGAAATTTTTATTAATTTTTGAATGATAGGTTGAATGATGTGACGTGACAATATCATTTGACATAAAAAAAAACACTTTAAAATGTCGCACGCAGTATTTATATGATTCTTTTTAGATTTTGATACTTAAAAATAAGCTTAATTGACTGTTAAAATTAATAAAAAATCTTAATGAAATAATCTATTTGAGACAGAACTAAAGTAGAAAATCGATATTGTTTACATTTTTAAGAAATTCTACTTATACAACCTAAAAAAAAGATGTGTAAATCTTGTACGTTCTTTTCTACTATTCACAAAACTCGATGGACTTTTAGGTGTTTTAAAAAAAATGATCGGAGCATAAGATATACACCTTCTTTTGAATTGTATATGTAGCAAAGCTCTAGATTTTTTATGCGAGAAGATATTTGTGGCAGAAGATAAAGTGCAGGAGAGAGTTTTATAATTAAGCGAAAAAAATACCTACCAACTATTCTATACAGTAGTGCATTAGGCCGGGGAGGTTTTTACAATTTATTTTGGGACTCACCCAAATCTCTACCAAACTCGGCCCATAGTCCATTATTAATACTTCAGGCCTGTTTGTTTTGATGTAAGTGGAGTGATGGAACTTAAGTTTCATCACTTTCGTTATTTGTTTTGGTGTAAGTGAAAAATATAATGCAACTCAAGTTACGTTAGACCTCCACTTCACCTACTCTCGACTTTCTCCTCTAAAGTACCGAACTTGACTTCCACCATACTCAACCTTTTCTAAAAAATTTATTAAACAGTAAAACATAAACTCTACTTTCTTTATAATGGGCTAGAATTACCTTATTTATAATAAATTAGGATTACCTTTAAATAATAATTAAAAATTTAATTATATAATAGATTAAATTTTATAGCGGTAAATTTACCACTATATTTAGAAAATAACGAGATCTACTTACTTACATTAAAACAAACAACGGAACTCAAACAATTAATTTTACCAGCACCAAGTTACGTCAAAACAAACAGAAAAAGTACTTGAATTTAACTTTCAGACTGTACGAGTTACGTCAAAACAAACAATAAAAAATAATCGCACTTCAGAAAAACTCAAACACTACTACACTTGACTTACGTTGGATCTACAGATTTGTCAATCCAAACGCCCCCTAAGTTGAAATAAGCACTTTTACTCCAAAACACAAAAAGACTTGTACCTTTTTATTAATATTATTATTATAGCTGTAGTATTTAATAAGGCATTAAACTTTTGCTTATGTAACATTTTTTCACTTTAATATAATCATAAATAAAGTAATGTTAATAATTAATTAGGCAGAGGAGGAATACTCTGCGCATTATTAAAAACATTATGCGGATCAATTATGGTCTTCGCCCGCACCAACCTATCGAAATTCCCCATAAAGTACTTCTCACCCCACGTCCTCGCTCGGTGCACCGCGTCCATGGACCCACCGTTCAGACCCCCTCCGCTCCACTCATCGGTCCCCAAGTCCAGGTCCACGTAGTTCACGTACGCCGCGCGCGGGTTCTTCGATACGAACGGCCGCATAAATTCATAGAACGCGCGGATCCACGCCACGTACGCCGCTTCCCTGCTGTTGTTTTGCGCCGTCCAACCCACCTGGTACTGGATCCCGTACAAGTTCCCCGCTCTATGCGGGAACGGGAGGGCCCCGCTCTCTATGCGGGCCATGGCCCCACCGTACGGGTCCAGGATCATGTACGCGCTCGGCTCGTCGGATAACATCTCGACGGCCCTGATTATCCCGTATAAAGGGATCGGCGTCCGCACGTAATCCGACTTGGCCTTGAAGAACCCCTTGCCGTGCGAAACGCGGCTGGTCAACTCCGACGTTGACCCCAGCCCTGCGAGTTGGGCCGCCGATTCGGCCCAGGTCAACTCGGCCCAGTCCGATTCCTCGGCGCGCAACTCGGGGAATCGTTGACTCAGGACGCTCATCGCCGAGTTTTTGGGGCCGAGGAACAGGCCCGTGAACGAAGCCGTTGCGTTCCCGCGCGTTGACCCGGCGAGGAACACCGAGAGGTAGAACTCGTCGGGCAAACTCGGCCCCACGCGCTGCCACGTGTCCACCAGCTCGGCGACGAGTCGACTCGGACCGGGTCGGTCAACGGTCAACAGTGCGACTCGGTCCGGCACCGGAACCAGCCGCAGCTTCCACGCGTAGACCACGCCCCAGCTCCCGCCGCCGCCGCCGCGAATCGCCCAGAACGCGTCCTCGCCCATCGATTGGCGGTCCAGGATTCGGCCGACCGCGTCGATCATGACGGCGTCGATCACGTTGTCGGCGGCGAGCCCGAATTTCCGCGACAGGAACCCGAAGCCACCGCCGGAGATGTGCCCGCCGGACCCGATCGTCGAACACGACCCGGCAGGGAACGCCAGCGTTGACCGGCTCGACTCGGCCACCGAATAGTATATCTCGCCGAGCGTGGCGCCTGACTCGGCCCATGCGGTCGACTCGGCCGGGTCGACCCGGACCCGGTTGAGGTTCATGAGGTCGACGACCGCGAAGGGGGGATCACCGCGGTGCGGCGCCGCAGCGATGGTGTAGGATAAGCCCTCATAGCTGTGGCCGCCGCTGCGGACGCGTATGACGAGGGAGGCGCGGCGGACGCAGAGGACGGCGTCGCGGAGCTGCTCTTTCGAGCCCGGGAGGATCACCGCGACCGGTTTAGGTACGTCGGGCAGGGAGAAGCGGAGGTTCTGAATGGAGAAGTCGAGCAGGTCGGTGTAGGAGACCGGCGGAGGGTCGGCGGCCAGAGAGAAGTTGCGGACGCCGGCCGCGGCGAGGCATGAAGCAAGAACACTACTTTCGGCACTAGAAGTAGCAGGAAAGCAGCTACAATTTGTAGTGAATATGATGAAGAGGAGCAAAACGAGAGCTGCAAATGTATGCATAGTAACTGAGGCACCGATGGCTATAACAACTACATGAGCATAGTGTGTTTTTTTATATATAGGTAGGAAAGAGTAACATACGGGGAATTAATTATTGCTTAGATTAGAGAAAGTGGATGTGGACTTTACAATTAAAGCAGCATAGAATTTGATAATTGATATTTGAGATTTCAAATTTAAAATTTAATTGTTTCGTATTTTTAACTGAATTTATTTTTTAAAAAATAATACAACTGATAAGTAATTTGTTCTCTTTCTCTCAAATTTTTTTTTTTTTTTAAAATAACTTGTTCAAACATAGCCGCCGTATTGGAATAGTACATAGGTGGAAAAACCAATGAGGTAACACCAACCTAAGATAGTGGCTTTGGATATTTTCATGTTTTAATTTTCTCCTGTGAGGGTGCAACACGCTTATTTCCACACGTATGTTGTTAAGTGCAAAGATACAAAGATTTAATTAAATGTCAACCAATGAAACTGTGGGCCGCTAAATTATTTTTCAAAAACTTAATCTATTAGAAAGCGATATTTTTAATATTTATATTCAGCGTCAATTATTTAACACATTTTTTTTTGTTTTCCTTTGCATTTACACTTTCTCATATTCTCGAATACTCCCCACCTTCAGATTTTTCACTAATTTTAAAGGATATATTCTCTCTCCATCCTTTCGTTGTCTCTCCACCATTGTCATTGATTATGCCTCCAATGACTAATCTATTATTGTATAGCCGATAAAATTTCACTTATCGCCACTATTTTTCGCCAATCATATTGAAATCTCATGTCCTACGTACTCTCGATAGTCATTATCGTCGAGGGTGATGATGCGTTCATCTTTTATGTTTTTGTGCGTGCAGTCGATCCATCTATCATTGTTGTCACTTTCAAAGATGAGTTGGTCATTCAGAAACTACGAATAAAATAGCCATACATGACGGTTCAATTTAACCTTCTCTCTTGTATGTCTCCTCTTCTTTCTTTTCTCTTTATTCTAGAAAGATAATTGAAAAATAAGCATGGAATAAATTAAGGCGTAAAAGAAAAAAGAAAAGGATTCAAGGAAGTAAGTAAGACACGATGTGAATCGTAGGAAAGTCTTTTTTTGTAATTTAGCCAAAATTGTAGTGTAATATTGACTTTCACATGAATTGAGCTAGAATACACCTAAAAACACCAATCCCTCGGTGCTTCTAAGTTTCTAGCCCTTAGATCTACCCTTTGACTATTAATAGCTTTTGAATCAAACACTTTTTCACCTACCACCACCTACCACCATCATCCTATCCCTACATTATAATATTGTCTTTATATATATTATTAAGGGGCAATTGTTTATATATTTTTGAAAAGTTTTCGACTTTCTAATTTATCTTTCTTAGAAGGCTAATATTAAAAATATCTTTTTTACGTTCCAACATATTTCAAATATATTTCTAGAATTAAATTCTGTTAATGAACTGTTAGCAATAGCTGTTATATGTATGAAATTACTATTTTACCATTTCAAATATACCCTTCCACTATCACCGACTTTTTTTATTTGCCCTAAGTTAGGAGTATAAAAAGTATTTTGATTTTTAGACTTTTCAAATATACACTTCTACCATCACCAACATTTCTTATTTGCCCGTAAGTTAAGGATAAAATAGGTATTTTAATTTTTTTTTAACTCTAGTAGATATTTAACTCACGTTTAATCCAAGTTAACTTAACGGATAATAAATGCAGGAAGATTTTGAAATAAGAAGGGTATATTGAAAAAAAAAGAAGTAGGAATAAATAAAATATTTTTAAAATTTTAAAGAATATATAAGCAATTATCTCTATTATTAATATGTCAGCATTTATAATATAGAAGTTTCTGATTGATTCATCAACATACTTTAAAATACCATACGAATTTGCCAACTTAACAACATTATAGAAGCAATGTTGTAGAAAATCTACAGCAGTTCTTGGAGTTATCCAAGGCTCCATTTGTGCTTCCGTTGGAGAGTGCGTTACATGCGATGATCACAAGCATTTCGTTATACAGTATAATTATTGCGATTCTATGCAAAATTTGAAAGACTTAGAGTATGTTTATTTCACTGAAACTGAATTTTAAGTTGAGGTGGACTTTGAATTGAAGTGGAGTTTGATAAAAATTACTTTTCTGCCGTTTGTTTCGTAGTTATGAAAGTGAAGTTTCATTAGTTCTGCTATTTGTTTTATAGTGTATGATATAAAACTATAATTTATGTATAAATACTAAATAATTTAATAAACAAAAATAATATAATTGCGATTCTATGCAAAATCTGAAAGACTTAGAGTATGTTTATTTCACCGAAACTGAATTTTAAGTTGAAGTGGAGTTTGATAAAAATTACTTTCCTGCTGTTTGTTTCGTAGTTATGAAAGTAAAGTTTCATTAGTTCTGCTATTTGTTTTATAGTGTATGATATAAAACTATAATTTATGTATAAATACTAAATAATTTAATAAACAAAAATAATATCATTATATTTTTATATAATTAAAATTTAATTTAAAATAACTAAATTATTTTTAATACATAAATTATAATAATACAACAATAAAATTATAAAGTAAAAAAATATTAATAATTAATTAATTAATTATTCTTATTTTAATTGTACAAACTAATTAACAAATATTAAAATTTAACTAATTAATTATTCTTATTTTAATTGTACAAACTAATTAAAAAATATTAAAATTTAACTAATTAATTTTTATCATATCTTAAATATGCCACCTGAATAAAAGAGTGACTATCATAATTAAATATTTTTAAATATAACCATCATATATTATTTTATTATTTTATTCACTTCTGTTCACCGTAATTGACTCCGGCTCATGACGGGCGGGCCGAAGTCAACTACGCCGTTTCAGATTAACTCGAGATTCGACAGTAACTTTTTTTACAGCGAACCAAATAATGAAAATGATCATTTATGATGAAAACGACTTCCTGTATCTCCACTTTCACTCCGCTGCCATCCAAACGCCCTTCTCGCTACATTCTCTCTCTCTAACTCTTTCAGGCCCAGGGGAAGATAGAGAGAGAGAGAGACTGAGCCCACACACAGAGGCCCCCAACTTAGCCCATGTTTGCCCTTTTCACTTCTTTGAGTTTAGTCTAGCTAAAAGAGACAAATTACACTTCACTACAACCATATAATAATAAAAAAGTACAGAGCTTGTTTGGTTCGCTTCTTTTAAACTATAAAATCGAAATAAAATTCACTAATTATGATGGCCAAAAATAGAATTCTAATTATCATTCCATTCTAGGATGAGAAATAACCCAATTAATTTATGACGAACTTTTGATCCTTCATTATCATACTTCAGAATAAACTACTCAAAATTTTTTCTTACTCTTGGTCGCTTTTTTCTCCCTTAACCAAAATTCTCCGTCATCCAATCTGCTTTTCAGATTGTAACACACACCAACTAAACTACGTAAACTTTCTACTTTTTATATGTTTATCTTTTTTTCTATTTACCGCATTTTAGCAGTTTCTTCTGTACATGATATATTTTCTAGAATATTTAATGACGACGATGAAAAAGACACACTCTTTTCTAGCGGTGGAATGCTCTGGGCGTGCCGGAACACGTTCTCCGGATCAACGGCCGGAGAACGTTCTCCGGAACATTATACTTTTTATACATAAATTATAGTTGTATGATATAAAACTATAATTTATGTATAAATACTAAATAATTTAATAAACAAAAATAATATAATTGCGATCTATGCAAAATCTGAAAGACTTAGAGTATGTTTATTTCACCGAAACTGAATTTTAAGTTGAAGTGGAGTTTGATAAAAATTACTTTCCTGCTATTTGTTTCGTAGTTATGAAAGTAAAGTTTCATTAGTTCTGCTATTTGTTTTATAGTGTATGATATAAAACTATAATTTATGTATAAATACTAAATNCTTTTTTTCTATTTACCGCATTTTAGCAGTTTCTTCTGTACACGATATATTTTCTAGTATATTTAATGACGACGATGAAAAAGACACACTCTTTTCTAACGGTGGTATGCTCTGGGCATGCCGGAACACGTTCTCGGGATCGACGGCCGTTTTGGCCAGCACGAGCCGATCGTAGTTCCCGAGGAAGTACCTCTCCCCCCACGCCCGCGCCTCCTCCACGGGATTCGTGCGACCGATCCCGGCCGTCCATTGGCCCAGATCGAGGTCCACGTAGTTCACGTACGCCGCCCTGGGCCCCGCGGACACGTGGCGCTCCATGTGGGCGTAGAACCCCTGGAGCCACGCCACGTACTCGGCGCTCCGGTGGTCGTCCTCCGCCGTCCACTCGATCAGGTACTGGACGGCGTAGATGTTCCCGGCCCTATGCGGGAACGCGATGGCGTCGCTCTTTATGCGGGCCATGGCCCCGCCGTACGGGTCGAGGATCAGGTACGCCCGCGGCTGCCGGGACAGCAGATCGACGGCCGTGATCAGGTCCCCGTATGCGACCGGCGTCCGCACGTAGTCCGACTTGGCCTTGAAGTACGTCTTCTTCCGGAGCGCCCGGTCTTTGAGGTCGTGCACCGTGCTCCCCTCCGGTAGACCGGAGAAGAACAGGACCGACTCGATCCAGCTCGACTCGGTCCAGAGCGGGCCGGTCGGGCCGAGCTCGGCGAACCGGCGGTTCAGGAGGCGGGCCGCCTCGCGGCTCGGGCCGAGGAAGAGGCATTTGAAGGTGACGGAGAGGCCGGTCCGGTTGGAGCCGGGTAGACCGGCGCCGACGAAGGCGGAGAGGTAGACCCGGTCGGGGAGGGCCGGGGCGACGAGCTGCCACTTGTGGAGTAGACCGGCGACGAACCGGGGCGAGCCGGGGAGGTTGAGGGAGAGGGAGGAGACGAGGGGGGGGACGGGGACGAGGCGGAGGCGCCATGCGAGGACGGGGCCGAAGGAGGCGCCGCCGCCGCCGCGGAGGGCCCAGAAGGGGTCGGGGCCGAGGGCGGGGCGGGAGAGGAGGGAGGAGGAGAGGGGGTGGAGGAGGAGGGCGTCGACGTAGAGCTCGCCCAGCGTCGCCCCGGCCTCCACCCACGCCGTGGCCGAGCGCACGTCGACCTCCACCCGGTTCAGGTTCATCAGGTCGAGGATCGCGAACCCCGCTAGGGTTAGGGTTAGGGTTAGGGTTTCGTGGGTGGTGTAGGAGAGGCCCTCGTAGCTGTGGCCGCCGCTGCGGAGGAGGATGCGGAGGGAGGAGTTGCGGAGGCATAGGACGGAGGGGGGCACGTGCGAGAGCTTCGTGGGGAGGACGATGGCGCGGGGCTTGGGCACGTGCGAGCGGGAGAAGCGGAGGTTGTTGAGGGAGGCGTTGAGGAGGGGGAAGTAGGGCGACGTGGCGGCGTCCGAGGGGTCGGATGGGTACAGCGTGAAGTTCCGCACCCCCGCCGATGTTAGACACGTGGCGAGATCCTGCGCGGCGTCGGCGTGGAATAAGAGTGAGAATAAGAGTGAGAATAGGAATAATGAGAGGAGGGGAATAGTGGTGGTGGTGGTGGTGGTGGTGGTGGCCATGGCGAGGGAGAATTAGTGAGTGAGGAGGGGTTTAGGAAGGGGATATGCATATATATATATGTATATATAAAGGGGTTTAATGTTTAATTAGGATTAGTTATAGTTAATTATAGTTAATAGTTAATGAAGGGGGAATTATCAATTAGGTGGCCGGCGAGGGATAAAATAGCGGAATAAATGTGATTTTTTATATTTTTTATATATATATATTTATAAAATTTGGCTGGAATACTATTAATAGTATTTCGGTTCTTTTACTATCAGTCTTTAATTCTTAGATGAAAAATTATAGAGTTAGAATGATAGTGGTTCTCTAAAATTTAATGACGATTTTTCTACGATTGAGTAGATGATTGGTTGAATAATATAATTTAAAAGGTGAAATTGATTAAAGTGCAGATATAACAATTCTCAAATACTATTAATAAAAATCCAGTTCATCTCTCTCTCTCTCTCTGTGTATATATATATATATATATATGAAAGGGGGTAGAGAGAGAGAGTATAACAAGTCAAGTGGATAGAGAGGGAAACATTTGTATGTTGGTTTGTATTTGGAGAGGAAGGAACAAGACAAGGGGGAGAAGGAGAAATGGGAAAAATGCCCTATACTCCCTTGAAATTTTGCTTAATTTTATTGTGGCCCTCGAGCATTTGATGGCTTATTTGGCTTATCTGGATGCACGAATAACTTATTCAGCACATCTCTTCTATTTATCTGAGGAGTTTGTGTTTGGTAGATGAGGAGCACAGATTTAATCAAATGATATAAAAATTATATTATATTCAGTCTTCAAATTAATTTAATCCGTATAAAAATACATCCTCAATACCTGCGAGTTTAATTTTGGTATTCGAATGTGCAAGTTTTAAGTTTCATTAAATGTGAAAATGACTAAATCTTCCTATAGCTTTACAAATTTTTTCATAGTCGAGTTGCATGCTAAGAATTTAAATATTTTAAATAAAAAATATAAAGGATTTGCTAAAATATCACAAATAGTAAAGTCAACACCATTTAAAGCTCAGGGACCATAATGAAAAACGTAAATCAACTTGAGGAGCTAATTGTGCAATTTACAGTAAATTATTGTTTTGTCTTAAACATCTCATTGTGATGACACAATCAATAATTTTTTATTTTCTAAAACCAAAAAAAAAAAACAAAATCTGATTTGGCAATGACCAGGCAGGGACTCGTTTGTAATTTCACAAAAGTTTCGGCACGGATTTGAGATTTTGACCCTCTTGGAGCGGCAGGCAACGGAGACTAGATCCGGCCACCTCCTGGCTACTTGCAGTTGACAACTACTTGGGGTTTTTTTTTTTTTTTTCATTTTTTAATTTTTTATTCTATTATTTTATTTTTTAGAAAAGTTTTGGATTCTAATGGTGATTTTGAAGGTAATTATCCACAATTGATTTGCGAAAAATTACTACAATCTAAACATGTGGTACAATTTAATTTGCTGTTTTCATCTTCGAAAATAATGCTTTGGTCAAATTTGAAAATATAAATCGAATTTGAGTTGCGCCGAGATTTCACCACTTTCATGGTTAATGTAAATTGTTTAGTAATACAGCTCTTATCGTTCAAATTATATTCCCATCTACTTATACAAATAGATATAACATCTCACAAAGAGAAATATAGAAAGGAGCAAAAAAGATAAATTTTATGAAAAACCTTATATAAATTATTAATACTTAATAATCTTAATTACATTACTTAAGTATTCTGTAATTTATATATATATATTTTTTTTCACACCTTGTATTAACTTTTTCTTTAAACAGGCAAGTGTTGCGTACGTGCGTCGTGAATCATCGCTTTTCCGAAACTCACTGAGAACACTTAGAATTAAGCTCCCATGCTTTGGTTAAAACATTTTATGTCTCTTTAATCAATTTTTGTGGAACATCTCCGACACACGTACACGACACAAAACGAGAAAAGGTTAACAAGAAATATAATTAAAAAAATAGAAAAAAGAATCATAAAATAGTTAAATGATATAGTTAAAATTATAGAACACTAAAATTAAAAAGAAAAACTAAGCCACAGAAGGGATATATCAAGTTTTTTCTAATTTTACCTCAACACGAATAATTATATTATTTTTTTTTAACAGGTTCTCTCTACAGGGAGAGTTATGTAGCAGAAAAGCAAAATTTAAACTTTTGCTTTTATGGTTTAAAAATTCCATTTTAACTTCCCATCACAAACAAAATAAAAAATAGTAGGCAAGCCAAACAAACACCAAGTACAAATATATTTTTTTAGATACTTTATAATTATATTTAAAGTAATAATATAATACAGTACATTACTTGTGCACTCCAGTATAAGACAAATGTGCAATTCCAAAGACACACAAGCTTGATCTCTTCTTTACTTTTACATCAAATAATTAGCATTTTAAAATATTTTTCTTTCAATACCCCTTAAGGGCATCCAAACACTTCTTTAAAATTATTTTGTTTACAAAACAACAAAACTATCCAAACTCTCTCTCTCTCTCCCTCAGAGAGAGAGAGAGAGAGCGAGAGAAATAAAAAAAAAGCTACCCACTTAGAATTTAGAACCTCGGCACCAACTATCGAGTCCTTAGCAAATTGTGCTAAATATAGTTGATCAAAATCAAGTAAAAACTCAATAATTAAGGGGCAATTGGACTTGTATTTACTTTCTAATTGGAAACAGAAATACTATATTAGAGAGGCATATGGTGGAGATACCTCAAGTAGGTGTTTTAAACTTGCTAATAACTAATAAAAGCATGAAAACTACTTGTGTGACTAAGCCATGTAACCAAACATTTTGTCTTGTTTCCATTGAAAAAGCATTGCAAATGCATTTAAAAAAAAGATTCGCATATTCAATACCTTTCACCTGATTGGATTCAGTATTTTGATGGCTAATTTTTAGAACTAATTAATTGGTTTACTTCCTCTTAAAAGAGATAAGATTCCATGAGCTTTAAGAAAGTTGAAAAAAAGGGAAAGAAGAGGATGCTGGTACTCCTTAGCTATTCAAGTTCTGGAAAGTAACTTTTCTTATCACTCGGTTGAAAAAGATATATACCAAACTATTGTTTTTACAAATTTTAAATCGAATATAAGCATATTCGACGAAATAGTTATTTCACACAATATCAGAACGAAAAACTCAATTTAAATTTCATCACAGTTTGCATAGTTAATATACATGTTTGTCCTATTAAGAGTCTCTATAACTACAAGGGGGGAGTAAAGTTGACATTAAAAAAGAAAAAAGAAAAAAAAAAGAAGACAGGAATGATCCAATTTGTTCCAATGCTTGCTAAATAAAATATAAATACAGCTGTTTATATTTTTCAAGTATGTTTGACAAGCAATTGTGCTTATTTTACTAACAACCCATTTTTTTCAAAACCAAGAGCTCCACAAGCAATAATCATTATGTCTTTTCGTGCGTCATACTTTGAAGTATGTAACAAAATAGAATCACTTATCCATATGATGATATGAAAAAGACAGTTCCCTTGTGCCTACTAGGGGTGTCAATGAGCCAAACACAAACGAGTTGAGACCGGCTCGTGTTCAGCTCATTTTATAAATGAGTCGAACACAAGCTGACTCATTAAAGTATCGAGCCGAAATATTCAGCTCGTGTTCAGCTCGTTTATTAACGAGTCGAACATGAGCTGGCTCATTAACAAGAAGTTAAAAAAATTATAAAGGATAAGCATAAAAAATAATTTTATGAAATTTTACCTATTTGACTTTTATCTAATGATTGAAACTTTACATATAAATGATCTTTTTATAATTAAATTAGGCTTTATATTTAGACTAAACTAATATATAATATGTATTCGAGCTGTTATCAAGCCGAACACGAGCGAGCTGAACCAAGCTCGTGTTCGGCTCGTATATTAAACGAGTAACTCGATCTCGCGCTCATTTCAAGTCGAACACGAGCTCGCTCACGAACAGCAAGCTAGATTGCCATCCCTAGTGCCTACACTCATTTTATTTGGTTTTGTGCAACTGCAACGGCTGCAGCAATATTCATTTGTTTCATAGCTTGCTTATATTTTTATTTTTATTTTTCTTCTTATATCAAGAGATCTAATTCGTTGTCAATTGCTACAGTTAGAAGCTAATTTTTATATTTTTATATAGTTTCAACTGCTACAGTTAAATTCAAATACACACCAATCCAAACACTGTATATAAGCGTGCATGCAGTTAAAATTTCAATGCGGTAACAACTTTAACCAATCAAACAGCTTCTTAATTGCCAAAGAGGGAAAAAGAGCAAAACTAGTCCCCTAAATTTTGACTAATTATACCATCTTACGTTCTTCACTTAAACAAGTCAATCCTTAAAATTAAGTAGTTTCTTTTAAATCCTCGATGTGCTTTCTATCCAAAATTTCTAATATCCACGAGCATTTAAAGCAAACAAATAAACCAATCAAAAAACAGAGTAAGAAATAGAGATCAATCTATGTAATTAAAGATGAAGGAAATTTGAATTTGTTGGAGTCCGAAGTCCAGGTACTACCAATGCATTTTACCCAAGAATTCATAAACAATTAGGTTTTGCAAACTTCAAACATTATTGTTATGACTTTACCTTCTTCCTAAACGAGATGTGCACCCACATGTTGGAAATAAAAAAAAAAAAAAGGAAAGAGAGATGATATTATTGTCATTTATATCATTGTGGAAATAAATATATATGAAAGGAAAAATTTCAACGGACTAAATTGCTCATTAGAAATTTAAAGCTGATAACATGGCAAATTTAGGGGTGTTGTGCTTACGTGAAACCATAAGACTTTACGAGGTATGTAATCTACCATCCAACTAGCCTCTAGTCAATTGTTTGTTTGTCTTGCAATAACATTTGGCAGCAATAGAAGCTTCATGCTTCTATCTAGTTGCTGTCAAGCCTGCATATTTAAAATAACATTTTTGCAGAGTCAATGACGCTTGTCCAACTCAGATGTCAGCATAATGCAACTAGATCAATAGGAAAGTTACACCAAGACACCATAAGACAACGATTGTCAAGTGATAAGATCTAGACCTGTAAGTGCTAATTTGTACACCGAGAGTTTACCAACTCAATAACTGAAAGCTACATTTGCATCATCTTCACAACAGTAAACGAGCAAGCCCCCTTCTAACTTTTACTTCGATTAGATTTAAAATCAGTCTACTGCCGCCTACTTAAAATGCTGCCCAGCCTGTTTTGGTATAGGTTTGTGATGTGTTCTTCACGTTGTTCACATCTATAGTTTGTCCTTACCTTTCTTTTCTTCTTCCTTTTCCTCTTTGTGTTTAGAGGCTTCAAGTTCCTATTTCATCTTTTTTTGCCATCTGATTCTTTCCAAGTGTTTTGGCTCGTCGTTTGATTTTTCTTCTTCTAAATTCTTGTAGTTAAATATTATCTTCTCTTTTACAATGTTTTTAGTACTGTCAAGTTTAGTTCTTATTATTTTTAGTTTTGAAGATTGATCGAGATCCATAGCAAACAATGCCATTCAATTTGTCTACGCATCATCCCAAGCTTCCTTTTTAATTAAATTAAAAAATTGCACCAATTAAAATTTGACAGCAAATGACTAGAACTAGTTGGATGGTAGATTGTATATCCCGTACAGGTATACAACTTAGCATATAGTCAAATATCTATAAATTAATAATGTCATTATCATTTGACAGCATTGGTTAACTATAAACTAGTCAGATGGTGGATTATATATCCTATACAATCCGCACGCTACACCATTCAGAGGATAGCCATCCCACTGATATAATAGATGTGTTGTGCTACAAAATAGAGTTGTCTTTTTCTCTCTTTTAGTCACTAAGGCTTCAAGATTACATAGGTAAGTACAAATCTAATCTAAATGAAATTAAATGTTCTATATTTTCTCTCTTTCTCCATTACATTTTTTTTTTGCTACTAGAAACTCAGACTTGGATGCGTTGAATTTTGCACCCCATTTCTTCTCAAATAGTTGCGTGTCCTTCGTAAGTCTACATCACTTGATTGATTTTTGACCTAAAGGAAGCAACATGAGAGCTGAATAGCGACTTACATGACCTCAGATGCTTTAAAAATCATTAGTAGAACCTCAAAGAATTTGAATTTGCAAATGTAAATTGAAAACCTAGTGAATCATGCGAAGGTAGGATACTCGAATTTCGCTAGCACATCAACAGGCGCAGTCCTATTAATTTAGTTATCAAGATATTAAACGTGAAACTATATTTGAGCCAGTAATTTATTTCCAACAGGTAAAAAAAAAAATTGTAAACTCCCGAACTGCTACTTGGATTGGGCACAACTAAAATCATCTAATCTAATCCAAAGTTGGCTAGTTTGGTTGGAAAAATACGATTGGGTTATGTTAGGGCTGAAAATTTCAGTCCACCTCAGGTTTTGGAGGTCTAGGAATGAGCCAACATTCAGTTGAATTTAGCCCAAAAACCATACAAAAAAGCTATATATTTGTTGGAGTATTCTTAAATTACTGACGCAATATTTGGTTGGAGGATCAAGCTGTGATAGTTGTAGACATTTCCATTACCAAATCCAACAAAGGTTTGAGCTATCGGCAGGTGAAATTTGGCAGGAAAAATATCCCCTTTTTCTGAGGAAAAACATTTCAAGGTGTATGCTGGAACGTAATATCTCCTTGCTAGCTAGGCCTTTATTCTTGCTAATCGCCACTATCCCCAGCCAAACACAATGGGAATAACATCTAAAACTGAAGTCCTCCTTACATATATTTATCACCATCAACAATAGAATTGATCAAACCAAACCAAACACTAACGAGTGTTTGGTTAGGAATTTCCAACTAGGGTAGCAAAAAACATCCTCAATGAGAATTTTAATTTTAGGCCCTATTTCAATCGTATTTGGTCAGGGATAGTAGAAGCACGGGAACAATGGCACACCCAGAGGAAAAAACCACTATTCCACCACATCCCCTAGAATTACTATCCTTCAGAACAAAAAGGATTATATTTCTCCACCCAATTCCTAATCGGATAGCACATCCTTTATCGTGTTTGGGGAAATACCAAGGATTTATACCACAATCCCAACTCCATGCCGCAAGGGAAAACAACCGGAGTCCTTGCTTACACACTCTCGATCATTGTGCTTGTTGTCCTATAGAGTGCCTTTTGCTGCACTAACACAAATATATCGATTCACATCATGTATAAACGAAAGGACCCAATTATCTTGAGGCAATCCAAGCCAAATTGTCTATAATACAAATGCTGAATTTAGAAAAACTCTGCTAAACTCAGCATAAGTAGGCATTAAAAAAATCTCGTAGTTAGATTTTCTACCAGAATTAATATTTCAGCAAAGTAAAGATCTTTCATAAGATATTTAGTAGGAAATCCTATGAACTGTTCATACATTTTTTTAAGGTTTCAATTCAATCACAAGAATGCACCAATTGTTCTTAGAGGCGGCATACTAACATTTGCAACATTAACTCATTGTCAGAACCTCCCAAAACAATAACCTGTCACTAATTAATCACTATATTCATCGCGCGAAAATTTAATACTAAAAAGACATAGATGAATAAGCACAACTTTAATATGAGCACAATCGGTAATATGAAAAGAGTATACTTAAAACTATTTATCAAGCTATAATTAATCAACTCTGCGATTCCTGATAAACTTCCCCATCTTAACATGGGATGCAAACGGAGTCTAATTCTATGAAAATAAATAAAACAGTAATAATAGCCTATTAAGAAATTCATCGAAAACAAATAGAACATTAACAAGGACTCATGGCAAAACACATCAAAAACCAGTATAAAGCAATAGAATTAGGGTTTTAGTTGCTACCTTCTTCTCACGATGATCTCGACGGAGGTGCCGGATTCAGTGGTGGAGATGTTGATGGGGAAATGAGCGTACAAGAAGCACCTCTCGTAACGAAAGCCCTCAGTGACCCCCGCGACGAGGCTCCGTGCATAACCAGGGCGAGATCCTGAGCATTTGCGCCGCCATGGACGAGCTCGAGGTCGAGATCGAGGTGATCGAAGTCGCGGCATTAGCTCACCGTGCGGCCCCTCCACCCCGATCGCCCTCGCCCTCGCTTTCACCGCCACCACCTCCCTCGGGGATCAGAATCATCTCCGAGGCCGAGATCAGCTTCATCCTCGATTGATATCGATGGAGATGGAGATGGAGATTGAGAAGGAAATGGAGATCGCTCGGTGTTGGAGTGGAATGGGGAGGTGAGGGAGAAAGGGGTTTCGGTAGGGTTTGGAGTTGGGGTTTTGATTTTTGAATCGTCGGGATTTAAACTCAAACTTTAAAGGGTGAAAATGCATGGACAGTCCCCATACTATTCGAAAATTTAGATTTAGTTCTCAAGCTTTTCAATTTAGCACTTGAGTCCCTACACTTTCGCATTTTTTACCCCTCAGGGCCATTTCGGAATTCCTCTTTTTCCCCCTTATATAAGCTCCTTTCTCATTTTTAAAAATTCGTAATTAATTAATTTTAGCTAAAAAAATTCAGAAATTTTATATGATTAACTGGTAATTCTAACAAATTTAATAATTTTAATCAACTTGTTGTAAATTAAAACTGCATTAATTAACACTTAATATCGAGCAACATCTATAAATTTAGTAAAATTCCTAATTTTTAATTAGCTAAAATAACTTAAATTTAAAAAGGAACTAAAGTCGAGGGCCCTATTTCGAAATAGCATATAGTTGAGGGGGTTTAGATCCATTTTCACGAGCTGAGAACCATGCGCAGAGAGAGTCGGCACCGAGTTAGCGAGAGCGTAGAGAAAATCGGCGTCGTCTTCTTCTATTTATTTAGCCGCTGCTCCTACTGGCCATGGTCATCTCATGGCCTCCTCCTCCACCCTCCCCCTCCTCCTCCTCCGCCGCCGCGGAGGTCTCCTTCTCCGGCGCCGTTCGCCGCGCGACGGCGCTCCTCGGCGCCGCCGCGCACCCCGCCCACCTCCCCCAGCTCCACGCCCACCTCNCGCAGCCCCGCCCTCACCGCCGCCTCGTACTCCGCCTTCTCCGCCTCCCGCTCCCTACCCCGCGGCACCGCCCTCTCCTCCGCCTCCCGCCTCAACATCTCCCCCTCCCTGCCCAGCCCCTCCAGCTCCTTGTTCGCCTCCCGTATCCTCTCCTCCCCCCTCCCCGGCACCGGCTCCTCCTCGCGCCGCCGCCTCGCCTCCTCGAGCTCCCGCTCCTCTCCCCTCGCCACCTCCGGCGCCGCCTCCTCCACCCGCACCTCGACCCCCTCCCCTCTCCCTCCCCCCCGTCCTCAAATCCTGCGCCTCCCTCTCCGCCGCCGCCGCTGCCGCCGCAGTCCACGCCCACGCCCTCCGCCGCGGCCTCGCCGCCGGGCTCTTCGTCCAGAACGGCCTCGTCGCCGCCTACGCCAAGTGCGGCGACGTCGCCGGCGCCCGCAACCTGCTCGACGAAATGCCCCGCAGGAACGTCGTCTCCTGGACCGCCGTCATCTCCGGCTGCGCCCAGAACGGCTTCCCCCTCCAAGCCCTCGCCTTGTTCCGCGCTATGCGCGCCGGCACCGACGCCAGTCCCGATTTCGTCGCCTACATTAGCGTCCTCAAGGCCTACACGGATATCGAGGACCTCGGACACTGTCGCTCCATTCATGCATTGGTGGTGAAAGAAGGGTTTGATGGTGAACAGGACATTCTCGTCACCCTCACCACAATGTATGCGAAATCGGGGCAGGTTCTCGTCGCCCGCTCGCTGTTCGATCGAATGCCGACGCCCGGCTTGATCCTGTATAATGCGATGATCTCTGGGTATGCGAAGAATGGTTATTCTACCGAAGCGGTGGAGCTGTTCCGTCGCATGATTGCAGGAGCCGGGAAACCCGATTCGATCACGATAAGGTCGGCGATCTTAGCTTGTGGTCAATTGGGTTCGCTCGAGACTGCAAATTGGATGGAAGATCACGCTGCTCGTAGCGAATATAAAGGTGATATCTTCGTCAACACGGCTCTCGTCGATATGTTTGCGAAATGTGGAAGTATTGGTCGTGCGCGCATTGTGTTTGATAGGATGCCCGAAAGGGATGTGGTGTCTTGGAGTGCTATTATAGCTGGTTATGGAATGCATGGATGTGGTAATGAAGCTATTCATCTCTTTGAGGAGATGAAGCATGCTAACGTTATGCCCAATGATGTTACGTTCATCGGGCTTCTTTCGGCATGCAATCATGCTGGGTTAGTAGACGAAGGGTGGAAATATTTCCACTCCATGAGAGAGTTTGGGGTCGAGCCGCGTCATCAGCACTATGCTTGTGTAGTGGATCTTCTTGCTCGCGCCGGCCATCTTCAAAAGGCTTATGATGTTGTGCTGGGTATGCCTATGGAACCGGAGATTACTGTTTGGGGAGCTTTACTCAATGCATGCAAGATATACGGTAATGTAGAGTTGGGCGAATATGCGGCTAAAAGGATTTTCTCTTTAGAGCCTTTGAATGCGGGGCATTACGTGCAGCTCTCTAATATCTACGCCTCGGCTGAAATGTGGAATGATGTTGCTAAAGTTCGCGTTTTGATGAAAGAGCGAGGGGCTACAAAGGCGATAGGATGCAGCTCTATTGACATAAATGGTAAGCTTCATTCTTTCCGGATTGGGGATAACTCGCACCGGAGATCGAAGGAGATCTTTGCAATGCTGGATGAGGTGGAGAGGAAGCTAAAAGAGTTCGGGTTTGTTCCTCACATAAATTCGGTCTTACATGACCTTGATATTGAGGAGAAGGTAGAGTCATTGTGTAATCATAGCGAGAGGATAGCCATTGCTTTTGGTTTGATCAGTACGACTCCTGGAACGACCCTCAGGATTACGAAGAACCTTCGTGCGTGCATGAATTGCCATTCTGCTACGAAACTAATATCGAAAATATTCGAAAGAGAGATAGTGGTCAGGGATATAAAACGGTTCCATCACTTCAAGGACGGGTCTTGTTCCTGCAGGGATTACTGGTGAAAGCTAGCTTGGTGCTAAATCGTACGTCTTTTTCTATATTTCTGAATTTTCTTGATGAGCATATTCTAACTCTGCTGCTTTTAGCTGTATAATAGTCATGATTTTGCTGCAAGGAACTGGTCAAATTTGGTGGGTAGTTATGGTTTTACTGCATGTGAAATAAGAATTATTTCAGTGCTTGGGTTAGTTATTTGAGCAAGAGAGATAGGGCGAAGCCCAAATCCAAACTAGGTAGCAAATGACAGAACTGATACAAATTTCTAAGGTGATTGAACTTCGGAATATGAAGAAGACTTATGAAACCAATTAAACCAATACCACACTACTTAGGTTGCCTTTAACTAGTCAGTCTTGTCTCTCTTTACTTCTGAGCTTGTCTGCTTTAATGGATCCCTTTTGGAATCCTAATGGCCAAGGAAGTGGTAGCCATCTCAAACTTCCATATGTTAATAGACTTAACTGTTTGGTTTGACCGGAGCTTTGCAGAAGTGTTGTTTCAGTAGAGTTGCTCGAGGAACTACTAACAACTTTTTTTCGTTAAAATCATTTCAACATTTTCCGTATGCAGATGCAAAAGCTTCAAATTAGCGCACCTGCTTTTGAGGCCTAAAAATCTCATTTTAGCTTCCAATTACAGCAAAAGCTCTAGATTCTTTTTCTTCTTTATTGGAAGCTACTTTTTGCAGTAGATAAGTTGTTCCAAAACCCGAGGTTGAATGGGTACTCTTTTGGAATCTAAATGTCACAGCCGGCCAAAGGGCACATTTGGATTTCTATATGCAACAGGACTTCATTTATCCACTTTAACTGCAACTGCTATACCCAGTATTATACTGTTTTCTTCCTATGCAGATTTGGACATCCCGCAAACATAAAAACAAGGTGCTGGTTTCGTAGGAATGCAGGTGCTGAGCCTGACAACTTTATAAGAACGCAATCAGGTGAGAAATTTTGTTACGACTGCAAATATTTTGTCATCCATAGTTTGAATTATCATATATTTTGAACCCTGCCATCCATTGAAGAAGATGAAACTAAGTAGTCTATTATTGTTGATGCTGAAAAGATTGGTGATATAAGCAAAGAACTCTAACTTAAGCAGTAGTCACACTCCTAGCCAATTGAGTTCTTTCTTAGGTCTCCTGAGCATTTTTTTAGGTAGGCAGAATTTGACCTTCAGAGCCTCTTCACGCCTTCGGTATTGCTGGTGCATCAAAACTTGTCACATGAATAAAGGCCTCTCGTTAAGTTGCGACTATTCTTGTTTTATATAAGTTAAGAGAAAACAAATGCGATGATTAATTCACATTGCAGAAAGAAATGGCTTACAGTGATTTCCCTGTGATGTAAAACCCATTTGGTTATTGTCATAAGTCAGCTATGCCCTGTAACTGTATATATGCTCATGAAGAGAGAGTGTGCGTATGCTCGTGAAGCGAAAGCACGGTCTACTCTCTCTCTCTCTCTCTCTCTCTCTCTCTCTCTCTTATACACACACACGCGCAAGCGCAAGCAAATGCTCCCGTGCACACACAAAATAAGGATAATTTCTCATCACATGAAGGGATTTAGGCGTAGGAAGCAGCGGCATCGAATTCCTCTGCCTTTTACCAGTGGTTTGGATGTCAAATTAACCTATGTGTCAAACTGCTGATGAACATCCACTGCTGGTCTAGGTTTTGCAAAGGCCGATGCGACAACTTCACAGAAAATTTCAGTGTTGGCTTAAAGGAGCGAGCATTCAGCCCTGCAACGGAGGCCACGTTGGTGTGAGTCACAAATCGAGATCATACGTGTCTGTATACTTTAAGTGAATTGATTGCATCTTTATAATAACTCAAGCTTTTGAAATTAATGATTAGCACCAATGATTCTGACATTTAGCACTTGTTGCTTTGATATGACCATTCTGTAGTTTCTCCGGCAGCTTTTAGTCCGCGAGGTATTGAAGGGGGTTAAGGAGACGGACGGTGCCGGTGGCTTCGTCCTGCAGGACAAGAAGGCCGTCAGCAATGCTGACGATATAGTGGCTGCAGAACATCAGCCGGTGGAGAGATAAAAGAAACGACAACGGCGGAGACCGGCGGGCTAACACCGTCACAAAGCATTATCCACTTTCGAGGGCGGAAGCAGCCGGCAAAATGGTCCTTCGGATCGGACACAGCGCATCTCCATGAACGGCACATGGCACGGAACGTCTGATGTGAGCATCGGAATGAAAAGAGCAATACTACTCATAGACCCTTAGACCAGGTATAAATTTTACACCCTCTACTCGTCTTATCAGCAATTATAAAATTGGTGAAAATGTGTGGAGACACCCCTCCACTATTTTTTTTGTTTTTTTATTGTGAATTCTCAACTTGTAATTTTTTTTATTTGAGTTTTTATAGTTAATTAAGGTAAAAATATTATCAAATTTAATGACTTGAATAGCTATTAACTGTTCATTGACCTAGTTCTATCTACTAAAAAGTGATTAAAGTCAATTAATTCGGTGAAATCATCAATAAATTTGATAAAATCCCCAATTTTTTTTTACTTAAAAGTAGCTTGATTCCAAAAAATGAAACTTGAGGGGGTCCCAATCAAAACCAAAATAGTTGAGAGGGCTATGTTAGAACGTCCAATAGTTGAGGGGGTCTATTTTGAAATGGTATAAATGTATGAAAAATTCCTCAACTTTTCTTTTTTTTTTTTGTGTGTGTGTTTAGACTCTTCAAATTTTGAGTTTTTTCAATTTGAATGCTTTTAGCAAATTCAATTAAAATTTTTATTAACGTCAATAGTTATTTCGTTAAATTTAACAACTTTAATCACTTTCTAGCAAACAAAATTAATGAACATATAAATTTAAGAAATGAAATCAAAGTTTTGAATAGCATATTTTAAAAAAATTATAGTAATAAAATATTATGGTTCCAAATCATTATCAGAACCGGAACGGTTTGGTTCTGTTTATACCAAAAACCAAACTGAACTAAGGGTGGCAATCCAGCTCATTGTTTGCGAGCCAGCTCGTGTTCGGCTCCAAATGAGTTCTACATCAATTACTCGTTTAATAAATAAGTCGAACACGAATTAGAGACAGCGGACTCGTTTAATAAACAAGTCGAACGTGCGCTAGGGTCAGCTTACTCGTGTTCGGCTCGATAAATAGCTCGAATATATATATTTTATATTTATAATTTATTTAATTTATTTANATTATCAGAACCGGAACGGTTTGGTTCTGTTTATACTTAAAGCCAAACAGAAGTAAGGGTGGCAATCCAGCTCGCTGTTCGCGAGCCAGCTCGTGTTCGGCTAGAAATGAGCTCAAGATCGAATCGCTCGTTTAGTAAACGAGCCAAACACGAGCTGAATTTTTCAACTCGTTTAATAAACAAGTCGAACGTGCGCTAGGGTCAGCTTACTCGTGTTCGGCTCGATAAATAGCTCGAATATATATATTTTATATTTATAATTTATTTAATTTATTTATATATATATATATATATATTATTTGATTTTTAGCAAAAAAATATATATAAAGCCGCCCGAGTTCAATTATAAAAAGACTTATTTATATATAAAACTTCAACCATTAGATCAAAATCTAATAAGTAAGACTTTATAAATTTATTTTTTATATATATCCAATTTAATTCATTTAATTTATTGTTTGTTGGCCAGCTCGTGAGCTAGCTCGTTTATTAACGAGCCGAATACGAACTGAATTTTTCAGCTCGATACTTTAACGAGCTAGTTCGCTCGTGTTCAGCTCGTTGACACCCCCTAAATTGAACTGAATCAAAACATCTGATATTTGTCATAATTTAAATATTTTCTAGCCCGGTCCGGCCCGGCCCAATAACCCAATAGCTATTTTTTGTAGTCCAATCAAAGGTACTAAACCAAGCTTAATCCTGAAATTTATTAAGATTCTTAAATTTCGTATTAAGAGCCTTCTTGGTTAATATGATGGATGATTTTGCAAGTTTTCCAAAATACACAATGGTGACGAAAAGCTTGTCATATCTAAATTCAATTTTCGGAATTTAACTAATTAATCCTCAATACTTTGATCCCAATTTAAACTCCACATTAAATGAACTGGGGACAATGTTGACATATTAAGATTGACATAAGAAAGGAAATAGGGGCCATAGATTCACCAACACATATCTCACTTTGTTGCACAATAACTTTGCTTGCACATTGATTAAGACTTGTCAATAACGCTTATCTTGTAGTATACTCCCCTCCACCAATTTACCCTCCCTTCCAATTTAAGCATTAATGGAGACCTTAAATGTAGCTAGATGTTAACGGGTCGGGTTCGGATCATGACATTGTTAGAGAATTAGAATTAGGTTTATCGATGGTGTTCCGCTGATAAAATTTGGGTCAGATTCGAATCGATATGACGGGTTATCGGGCTCATTGCCTCTCCTATTCGGAGACCCGAAAAAAGAAAGTGCACCCTTTTTGG
This sequence comes from Ananas comosus, assembly GCF_001540865.1. NCBI lineage: Eukaryota > Viridiplantae > Streptophyta > Magnoliopsida > Poales > Bromeliaceae > Ananas > Ananas comosus. Next base: position 627,742 of record NC_033644.1, on the reverse strand, counting down.
TATAGTGATAGAGAATGACACCATAGTTTGAAGAGTAGGGAAACAGGAAAGAAACTTGTCATCTTAGAGAGAGAGTTACTAGACCTTGTTAGGAACATATTCCATTCAAAAAGGCCAAATTCTTATGCTCATAGTTGTTTAACCACCTTGTCCCTATATATCTCCAAACCCAATAACATTAGGATCCCTTCACATGTTCCAAATTGCTCCCTCTATTTCCTTCACAACTTCTTTGTTCCTTTTCCTCATCTCTCTACTCATGATAAAACCACATAACATGTTTTAGATAGAGAGAGAGAGAGAGAACAAAATGGTCTCACTTATCTCTCCCTCCCTCCCCTTCCTATTTTTGCTCATTCTCCACCAATCCTCCTCGTTCTCGACCGTCGACGTCTCTGCCGATTCCGACATAATAATCGAGACCTGCAACAGATGCGCGAGCAGTGATCCGAACGTGAATTACACTCTGTGCGTCGCGTCCCTCGAATCGGTCCCGAAAGCCCGCCAATCGGACCTCCAGGGACTCGCGGTCGTAGCGGTGAGGCTAGCCAAATCAAACATGACTCGAGCCAAGTCTAAGGCGAAGAATCTATTAAAGGCCAAATCACTAGACCCTTACATGGAATCTTGCTTGGAAACTTGTCGCGAACTGTATTCGAATTCGATAGCTGATCTCGAAGACTCCGTCAAGGCGATCAAATCGAGTCGATACGGCGACGCCAATATACTGATCAGCTCCGCAGTGGATGTGCCTCGCACGTGCGAGGACGGATTCGATGAGGAGGGCCTGCAGTCGCCGTTGTCTGAGGAGAACGACGAATTGTTCGGGCTCACCGTCATCGCACTCGCCATTACTTCTCTACTTGGATAAGTGCTTCTTGTTTGATTATAATTCTGGAGTTGTAATTGATTTGCATTATAGAAAGGAGATCAAAGTGTTTAAATATTTGCACTTATGTAAGTTTCTAATATTGTGAAAGGTGCTTTAGCTGTTGATTTGAGATGGACTATGAATTGTATATGCCAAACTTCCAACTAGTTGTTTCTCTATCCATTAGGTTGAGTTNTTTTTTTTTTTTTTTTTTTTGGGGGGGGGGGGTTGGTAAGCATCTCTTTTGAAGTTTTAATCCTGGAGTATAAAACCCTTTTAAGAAGAGAGGTATTAAAAGAAGAAAAAGATTATAAACTATAGTGCTTGTTTAGTCAACTTATAGAGTAGCATTAGAATAAGTAAATTTTAATTTAAAATTTTTTACTCAATCAAACTCTCCAGTCTCAATCCATACCCAGGACAGCTTTTGGAAAGTGCTTCTTTGAACCATTTCTTTATGTATAGAAATATTCTGATGTGAAGAGGCAATTTCCACAATCCACATTAATTTGAGCAATACTATTTCCTAATGCAAGACTTAGGGTGCACTTAGTTGGATGCAATTATTAAAGCAGCATAGTTAGAAATACAAACAGAAAGAAATACAGTAATTATAATGTAGTATCTTTTCTTTTATATATAGAGTGAGGCTACTATGCTATCGGAAGCACGGAGCCTTCCGTGCTTCCAGCTCGTTTTCGATGTTGCGACTTTCAAATCGTCGATCGGCTCCGTTAAACTTGATCTAGAGTATTTGGAGTATCTAGAAAATAAATTTTATTATTTTTCGATATCATTTGCCTAGTGATCAAATGGGCTCAAAATCAACAAATTTCAATGACCATAGTGAGCTGTTTGCAAATTTAACGTCGTAGAAATATCCAAATATATTAGTACTTAGTTGTTGGTGATGACTAAAGTGTGGCTTTGGTTGCCACGTGCATCCCCCATGCAAGCTTATCAACAATGTCAAGGTGGGCATTGTTTATTTTCTTGTCTCTCTGTATTTCTCTGGAGCCGTACGCAAGGAGGAGGAGCTCGGGTGGAGCGTTCGTCGCCGACGTTGTGTCGCGGAGCCGTTCGAGTGCACGTTTGTCGCCGTAGCGTCGCGAGGAGGCCGGGCGAGGGTGCGATTCCACCGTTCTCGACGTCGCGCCAGATTGGATTAGCGATCGAGGTGGGTTTATCATCGGAATCCTACTCCTATAGTATTGTTGGTCGACATGTATCGTTAATATTACAAGTTGTTATTGTTTAGCTCAAATTCATTAGTAGATATGTTTAGACATATAAACTGAATTGGGAACATGTTATTAGTTGTTATTAATCATACATGTGGGACTTGGATAAAACATAGGAGAAAATCAGCGTTCGGAATCTGGCATATGTTGAATTACCTGATTTAGCCTTAGGGGCCGTTGTATTTTTATACTGTTGCAGTATCCTCATAGTGAGTATCCCAGGTAGTTTAGATTTTAGTTACGCTCGTGCTAGGATGCCGAGCCGATTTTTACAGTAGTGTTTACAGTGTTCCGGATTAATGGGTGCCGTAGTTGTTGACGGCGGACCCGGATTTGATCGTTCCGATATCAGATTGTACCGAGGGCACGTGACTAGGGGTTGGTAGTACTGTTAGACCTGTTTTCTTGACTTTAGCCTGTGAGAGCCTGATTGAGCTCGACAGAGATACGCTGCATACTCGGTTGGGTAGCGCCCACGAGTGCCACTCCGGAGTCAGGCTTTGTGCTTTCGCGTTGATGTCGCTGATTAGTTTTGCTATCCACGGACTGTTTAGCGTGGAGGTAGCGTGGCTTAGACAGGCGGGACGGGTGCGTTCACAGTCCCTAGTGAGATTGGGTCAGAGTTGACAGTTGCTACAGTTGGATAATATAGAGCATGATAATGTAGTGGCGTATAGCTGTAGATTTTTTCCAGCTTTACCTACTAGCTTTGTTTCCTTCTGTAGACTTAGTGGGTGTACCGATGATGTTGAGGGCGGTACTCACTGAGGACTACTTGTTTTTATAGTAGTTCTCACGCCCAGTTGTTACCACTGTTTTGTAGAGCCATCGTCTTCGGCTGCTGCTGCTGATGCCGATTCAAAGCGAGGTAAGGGCGTCGCGAGTTAGAACCCTACCAGTCGAGTTGCTGTGATAGAGGAGCATCTGCTGCAGGTAGTAGTATTTTGTTATTTTGAGTTCATGTACATACCCGAATTGTAACTCGCTGGAGCGAGTACTTTTGTACTTGGTTATTTTGTATGTATATGAGACTTGTTTTATTCTACATGTTTAGTTTCTTTACAGCTCTATACTACTGGTTGTGGTATTGTATGTTTTACAGTTACCGTTACGCTTCGTATATAAGAAAAATTCTTTGTATGCGGCGGATTTGTCGGCATGCTCGGAGAACGTGTAATCCAGGGCGTGACATATAATTACATGCATCTTATTTCGGTGGACGTAATAAGAATCATTGTAACAATAAATAATTTGTTTGATTATTTGCGGTTGAAAATTGTATTTATAAAATTTTATCACTTCATATATTCTAAAACTAACTCCTATGTAGGAAAAAACAATATTTTCTATTTAAAAAATTATTAGAGCGGTAAGCTTACCTTTTATTTAAAAGTTACTCTCCGCAATTATAGCAGCTAAAATTGCAGTCAATTTAGATATAGTTTCGACTGTTGCATTTGAGCAAATTTAAATGTATCGAACCAAATATTTGTTTTCGTATTGAGACTTATCTAGCTAATAAAAAAACTTGGATTAGGACGAAAGTATGTAGAAATATGCTTATATATTTTTTGATAGAACTGCAAAAAAAATATATCGTAACCAACTCATTATAATATACAGAACACAATGTTTCACGTGAAAACCATCAAAGTATTTTCCCATTATATTTTCTTGCCGCACCTAATACAATTTCCTCACAATTTCAAACGAAGCCTTAAATCTACATAGAATTCAAGTGTTGTATAGTTACAAATATGTGCAATCAGATAGTCCCTGCCACTTACCCTTTTTAAGTATGTAGCCCAACCATTTAATGAAATTCCAATAGAAAATCTACCCTAGAACTATACACCACAAAACCAAAGGGACCACAATGTAGCCATCAATTTTGTTTTCCTAAAATTTCTTTTGCGGCACAAATATAGCCATAAGTTTAAATCAACAAGGAACCCTAAAACTATATATAGTTAGGATGCAGATATTAGGCAATTAATGTGAAGTTATCATCTAGCAAATGAGAACAGCTACAAAAACTGAGTTCCTTTTTAAGTAAAGCTAGCTTGCAAGGAGCAGCAAGATACATGATCAATCTTCTGCCAAAGTGCTTCTTCGGCGCAACTCCGAACGCAAACATCCAATCGGAAGCTTACAATTTTTACTGACTGAAAAAACCATCAGTGTTTCTTCAAACAACTCGGCTCTAAAACACTTCCATAAAAGCTCAGGTTAGTCCCTGTACTATCCGAATATTTCGCCTCAGTCCCTTATACTTTTCACTGGAACAACTAGAACAACTTAGTCCTAAACTTCTACGCAATGTTCTAAATAGCGACCGCTATGCCCGGCATAGTGCCCGCTGCAGTGGATTTTATATGCTACCGCTACGTTACAATATGTAAAGCGGTATATAGTGGATCGGCATCATAGCGACTACTTTAGCAGCATAGGACCCGCTAAAACAGCCACTATAAAACGATCAATAACAGGGTGCTATGAGCCCAAACCTTTAAAAATACAAACGAGCGTCAGATTCTTAAATGAAATATAAAGATCAAACCTTGTTTCTAGGAGTTTGAAAAATAATTATTTATCTAAGATATCCTTTTTGACATCCATTTACAAATTGTTTAGATTGCTAATAGATTATAAATTGTCAAATTTTATATCTTTTTGGTTTGCTAAATATTTTAAAGTTACTCTTAAAGTCTTAATAGATAATGACATTAAATATATATAGACTTACAATACTTTAAAAAAAAAAAAAAAGAAAAGAAAGAATGATTAGTTATCTTTTCTTCAAAATTATATATATTTTTTATAAGGAACATAAATATATTAAATTTACTTTTATGAAACCCGCTATGGATTCATAGCGCCCGCTATGGCACGCCCTCTATCCGCTTTCAGCTATGAAACTCTCCAAACACTACTTACCCGCTATCCGCTATTTACAACCTTGCTTCTATGTATATTGCATCTGGATCCATGGGGTGACTTCTAAAATGATAGGTTGAAGGACTAAAATGTGCAAGTGGAAATTACAGGTACCAATTTGCAATAACAGAACAGTACAGGGAGTAGCCAAACATTTCACCCAAGGAAACATATGCATAGATGGATAGCTTGTCACCAAACTCCTAGAAAAGCTACAACTGTCCAAGTACTTTTAGGAAATACAACTTTGGTCCATCCTTTTCTTTTACAGTTTCACTACAAAGTAGTTTGTTGCAATGTTACATCATGAGGATTGTTGGTATATTGGACAAAAGAAGCATGAAGCAAAGCATATTCCAGTTACATCATATATTCAAAATAAGCTCATAGACTTGTTCAATAAAATATAATTACATAGATAACCCCAACTGATATAGGATGCATCGGAGAACATGACTAATAAAGATGCTCCCCACCGTTTCAAGGCGAAATTAAATCCTTTTAGTGCATAATTGATATCAGAAATAAAATCTTTAAACTAGAGCTTCTACTTTTTCAGAAGCTCATTTCAGCTTCTTACCATACTTGAAGCCTCAAATATTTTGTTCGTCAAATGCCTTCCTCCTGCTTCTTGGAAGTAGTAAAACAACTCCAGAAGCTATAGACCAAACAAGCACTGGGGTCGAAAGGGGAGCGATCTTAGAGTTACGCCGACTCGAGCCCAGCCCTTAAATATGTAAGTTCTTCTATTTGAACAAACTTAAAGACCATCAACTCAAACTCCCCAAGGCAAAATTCACACGAATTTTTTCTCTACAATTCATAAACCCACGGGTCCACACACTACAGAATGTCCTTGATGTGTAAGCACATAAAGGGAAAGGCAGAAATCATTGGCTGCGCGGGCACCCCGTGAACAGCACTAGCCACGAACCTTCCAGTGATATGCCATTAATCTCATTCATGCTTAACCCCGAGAATTTCACAAAATTTAAGCCGGTTGTGTAAGAAATGTAGGATTCATGTTTAACTATGCTAGGAAAATAGTGCACATAAGAACACACATATTGGAAACAACCACTGAATCAATTAAAGAATCAGTACAATCAAGCAAACATAACATGAACATGAGTTGGTTAATATTGAACATAACATGAACATGAATATAACATGAACATAACATAACATGAACAACCAAACATAACATGAACATGAGTTGGTTAATATTGTGTTCATGAGTTGGTTAATATTGAGTAGTCCAAAGATAGATACAGTGAGATACTCCATGCTTATTTTGGAACTTCACATGGATGTCTTATGTCACACGACTGTACACTGAACAAGGACATAATCTTAACATATTAAAATGCGGTCAAAGCTATTTCTCTATTGAAAAGATAATATTAGAAGTGTCCAAAACTATTGAGTTTTTATCCTCACCTCTTGTTAGGGGTAGAATCTCCCTTTTGGTCAACCAAGTGCACCACAACAAGCAAAACACTCTGGAGAGAAGAAGAAAAAAAATTCAAATAAGAAAAGCGTTAAGAATTGATCGCCTCTACAACAAAGTGCCTGTTGGGCTTGGTTTCCAGGACAACTTTTCTACTTCAAAAGCATTAAGTTTTTCAAGAACAAGTGTCTGCTTAATAATGGCTAGAAGTTTTGCTTCAGTGGCAAGCCAAAATGAGCTTCTAGGATGCAGAAGTTCTAATTTAAAGCTTCTGCTTCTACTCTTGCAAGAAGCTATAAATGAGATATCTAACGGAAAAAACTACATTACTTCAGCATAAGCCAACAGACCCTGAAGAGTAAAAAGCACTTCAAAAGTGTCAACATCTTCGGAACAGTTTACGGCAGAGAAGATAACATACCAGTCTCAACATCAAAGAAGTTTTACATTAGCCGGCCTTCATAGAGAGCCCTCGGATACTTCTTTTGTAGTTGGGGCCACTGCACAACAAACTGATCAGCCATTCGTAGCTTGTAGAGCAGCAAACCGCTTAAAGAGAGTTTCCTCACTCGTGCAATGCTCTCGACGTAGAAAATACATGACCATTTTACACCAAGAATCTGCAAAAAGTTCAATAATTCAGAAGTTCAGTACTATGACATGGAAACTCTCTATGAAGTATATGATAAGGAAAAATTCTCATGAAACACCATTAATATAACATGAAGTGGGAGAAAAAAAAAATCCAAACTCAATGTACTAATTTTGCACTTGCACAAGATAATGACTAAAAAAGCAAAATAGAAATGAAATATGAAGAAACTATTCCATGAAATTCTTTCCCAGCTTCGCAAAGAACGGCAGTTTTCAATTTTGTTTCTCATCTTTTTTAGCTTTTCCGTATAAACAGGTTGTTTCACTTTTACCTAACCAAGGTTCCCAGCATATAGGCATACTAAAAACAAAATGATTAGTAAATTACAAGACAACTTTGGTATTTTAGCACAGGAGGAGATCAGTTTCCTGAAAAATTGAGATCAGTGCATTCCTAAGAAAATGAAGAGAAAAACTTTGTCACTACACTTACACCAGAGAATCGCTAGACCAGTCTCGAATTAGTAACTAAATAGTAGTTTAGTCTTAACCTTGAAAAGGAAAGCAGAAACACAGAGAGGAATGCATGTCCCAGGACCGTTGCAGATGATCTGGATAAAGATGAAAACTACTCTCCATCAATTACACACAGTGACCATTCAAATATTTCACTTCTAATTAGAACAATTCATACAGGAAAAAAGCAATTTGATAGGTGACATACCACTTCAGGCCTTATTTTCAGAACTAGCCACACTGCATGTGCAATGGCAACCAAAGTTGTCCCAATAGAGGTAACATAAGATTGGCCCACCTCACGGCTGCGATATATCTGCATGTATTGGGAAGCTTCTATCTTCTTTCCTTCACTAGGCTGCAATACCACTAGGTAACTAATTCAGTTGGCATGGTGTGCATTGCTGTAATGATATATTAATTTATTTTATTAACAGCAGTAAGACTCCACTAAATTGTTCATTTCATCTAAAATTCATCAGAAATTTCATAAAAATGTATACCGTTCTTTTTTAAAGGTAAGCTATTCGTAAGTCTAAAGTGGTCGGTCTTGCGAAGAAAACAAGTGGTGACTAACTTATAATGTATTGCTTCTTCACTATGTGTTAAATGCTACATCAGAAACTGAGATGAGCACTAACACAATAAAGAGCCTGTTTGGATGTACCAGTGCATGGTTCTGCGTATCTTCCTTGCAACTAAACGTGCTTATGGTAATCGGCTGATGGAGCGCTTAAAGATGTATATGACCACATGTTATACATCCACTAAATCATCTTGTCAGGATATAGTAAATCACTTCGCATATAGAATGATTATACCGAAAAATAATGATAATTAGGAGCCTGTAAATGGACTAAAACAAAATTTCTAGGTTCCGATGACAAAAGAAAGTTGCCATTTTGCACGACTTATTACTGGACAACTTATTCGAACATCCAGACAGGCCCTAGATATCATACATATCTATAACAAGCTTTGTGGATCAAACTTACTAGACGAGTACCATTAGTTCTTTAACAACTACAAAAACCACGAAGTAAGAAAAAAAAAAATGTAGCATCTCCTCCTGTAATGCATGTAGGACGGCACGGGCAGTGGACATCTATTTATTTTTCCAAACTCATTCTAACATGGCATTATTAGGAGATAAAATGAGAACAAAAGGTACATAAAAGTTGTGTTCAAACCATTGAACATGGAAAGGGAACATAAAAAGAAGATAAAATAGACTTGCTAAAAAGAATAGCATTCTAGGAAAATAAATAAATAATATGTGCAATAAATATACCTCCCCGTGCTGAACCAACGAATCCTCCAAAACTCGAGCTTTTTGAAGGCTCATGTTATCAGTTGCAGCTGCTACATAAAATCTCGGTGCAAATCTGTCTTTTAGAAGGACATTCACAATGCTAAGCATCTCTGCAGTGTGACCTCCTGCATAGCAATTGTCATAAATCACCAAATTAATTACCAGAATAAGTAAAAAAAGAGCTAAACAAATTTACATAAATAATTTTTCATTTGTGTCTAAATCAATTGGCACATAATCCAAACAAGATAAGATCTTTACGCCAGAAATTTTAGGGCTTTACCTGATCCGGGAACAAGTTTTCATTTGCATCTAAGAAATACTGATTCCAGAAACCAGCAAGCCATCAATATAATCAAATACAAAAATTATCATACAAATTAAACAATGAAGATGCAACCTTTACTAAATTATGAGTAATCATGGTTCACATATTATTAAATTTAATTTGCATCTAAATCAATTTGCACAAACTAAAAAACTAGGATCTTTACGCCAGAAATTTAGGGTTTAACCAGATCCAAGAACAACATTTCATTTGCATCTAAGAAACACTCACTTCAAAAACCATCAAGCCATCAATATAATGAAATATAAACATCCTTACAAAAATTAGAAAAACAAAAGGTACAACCTTTACAAGCAACAAACTTTCATTTGCATCGAAATCAATTGGAATAATCAATGAAAATAGGGTCTTTGCGCCGTAAATTTAGGGTTCTATCTGATCCAAGAACAAATTTACATTTGCATATAAGAAACACTCATTAAGAAACTGCCAAGCTATTTGATATAATAAAACATAAACATTCTCATACTAATTAAAAAAAAAGGACTAATATTTACAAGCATCAAACTTTCAATCGCATCTAAATCAATTGCCATAATTTAACAAAGATAAGATCTTTACACTAAAAATTCTAGGGTTTTACCTAATCCAAGACCACATTATCATTTGCATCTAAGAAATTCTCATTCCAGAAAGAAGGTATAGTACTAACAAGCAAGAATTTTTCCAATTGCATCTAAATTAATTGGCATTATCTCAAAAATATTCGATCTTAACACCGGAAAAGTTAGGGTTTTACCTGATCCAAGAACAATTAGGGTTCTGACACTCTCAGAATCCGCTCTTCGGCGGGGCTTCCCCGTCGAATACCACACGTACGCCGCGCGAATCAAGAGTAAGGATACGAGAATCGGGAACAAATAGCAAACGATCCCACCAATATCGCACCCCATTTCCCCCAAAAGAACCGCGAATTTGGGTTCCAAACGACCTAAATTCGTAAACTAAGAGGTAAATTTACGAGCATAGATAGAGAGATTTGGTGATTGCATCGATCGAATTGGGAGTATCCGATTCGAAACCCTAGGATTCGTCGCCGGAGAGCGTCGACGTGAGACAAAAACGCGGGGAGTAGGAATGTGGGATCACCTTGGGGTTAAGTTCATACAGGACCTGCAAATACGGTGAATAGCAGATAATTCTATATAAAGTATTCAGATATGTCCCTATCGTTAATAACTGTTAGAAAAATCTAGTTAAAATTCTAGATAATCATAGTTAAAATATTTAACCATACTTAGTTAATAAGGTAAAATAATATTTTTATCATTCTTTTTTTCCTTCCTCTTCTTCTTCTTCTTCCTCTTCCGCTCCTGCTTCTTCTTCCTTTTTTTCTTCGTATCCACATTTTCCTCTTCCTTTTCTCCTTCTTCTTCTTTGTCTTCTTCGTTGTCGTCGTCGTGGTGCCCACGTGGGCCGTCGTCACGGGCGCCTCCGACGGCATCGGCCGCGCCTTCGCCTTCCACCTCTTCCTTGTCCTCGTTCGCCTCAACCTCGACAAGCTCCGCAAGGTCGCCGTCGCCGTCGCCGTCACCACCGCCGCCGTCCGCTCCCACAGCATGAAGAGGAAGAGGAAGATGAAGAGGGCAAGGGCAAAATAGTCATTTTATAATGTTACTATTAAAAAATTAACAGCTCTCTAACCGATCCAAATCTGAGGGACATGTCTGAATACATTATGGCTTTTGCAGGAATAACTTATGAAAGTTAAACTTTGCAGGAATATATTTGTTATTCACTATATTTACAGGGGCCTATATGAAATTAACGCGATCACCGTGCGGGGTGTTGACAAAGTGGGGTGAATACTTCGACTGAACCGAACCGAACCGAACCGATCTCGGTTCGTTCCGGTTTGGTTTTTTTTTGGTTTATTTCGTTTTCAATTGAAAGGCTAAAATATAGAAAATTTCTTTATAAATACTTATTTTTTATTTTCTCCATCTGACTTTTAAAAATTTATATTTTATTTTTACAAAATTTTATATTGATAAATTTAGCCTCCTCTGTCATTATTCTGTTTTTATTCCATCCATTTTTTATAACTTATACGAAAATATCCTTGAAAATAACAAAAACATATTAAAAAAAAAATTTATAGAACAAAGGCAATTTCGTTATTTCACCGTCTTCATTAACATTGTAACTTTTGAAAAATAAATTTAAAAATTTAAAAAGAGTAAAATATGAATTTTTGAAAATTAGAAAAAAAGTAAAAGTATGGATATTTATAAGAAGATTTTTTGTATTTTAGCCAAATAAAATTATTTATTTGGACAAAAACCTCAACTATTGGCTACTATGAAATGACCACTCAACTAATTTCTTTTGGATTGAGATCTCCTCAACTTTTAATTTAAAGCAGAATAAAAAAAAACTACGACTAAACTGATAAAAGGTCTTTCCAAATAAATGGTAAGATCAAATTGTACTCAAATTTTAATTGGCGGAGGTCCAAATTAGACCGATTTATTTCACCAAATGTAAAGTTCAGGTTGTGAAGTAGACTTTTAGGTGAACTAGGCATCAAGCGAAAATTATTTTTTTTTTGCTGTTTGTTTGTATAGCTATGGAACTAAAAGTTTTTTCAGTTCTGCTATCTATTTGGCATAAAATAAATGACGTAAAAGCTGAAAATGTAAGAGATAGACTAGTTGTTTATTATTTTTTTCAGAAGTCAATTATGGTATTTTGAAAAGTTTGAGTTTCGATCGAAGCTAAAGTTATAATAAAATAAACAGCAAAAATGGGCATTTACAGTCGAAAACCACTTCACTCCGCTCCACTTCCGGTGATACAAACACGCCCATTATGTGTTTCTTCCTCCATTCTCTACGTAGGTTTTGAAGTAGACTTTTAGTGAGCCGTGGAACTAAAAGTTTTCTCAATTTTGTTATTTATTTGGCTTAAAATAAATGACGTAAAAACAAAAGTCAATTACTACATTTTGAGGAGTTTAAGTTTCGACCGAATATAAAGTTATGATGAAATAAACAACAGAAGTGAGCATTTACAGCTGAAAATCATTTCACTCTACTCTACTTTTCGGTGAAACAAACACATCCATATGTGTTTCTTTTGGTGAAACAAACGCTCCGAACCTACAAAATTTGCTACTTCGTTCAAAAGCATAAATTTGCACACATTAGTGTGAAGTTGTTGCGCTAATTTTAGGCCCTGCTTCAGGCAAAACGAAGCACAGAAGCGAGACCAAATAGACCCTAATAAAGATCAAGAGAACTTGTATGTAGGGGAAATATTGGTCCCTGTTCTAGGGCATGGATAAAAGGATAAATTATTAAGCTAAAAGTTAGAATAATAAATGTTTCAAAACTTTATCCTTTAATAGAAATTTAGAGTTAATTCATTTATCATAATTTTCCTGCAATTGACTAGTCTCTCCATTATATATTTTATTCCTGTCCACATTGTTCAAAAATTAACCAAAGATTTAGGGTACAATCTAATAGTTAATATTGGCATCAGAGTTGGTCATAACGCCCCTCAGTTTTAGGTTGCGTTCTGTATTTTTCTTATTAACGGTATTCGTACGCTTGTATATCAATTTAAATAGATAATATGTGTTACGGTTTATCGGTTTGTGAGTTTATCTTGCTCGAGTTTTTTCAACACATGCAAAATATGAGAGAATTAAACAATTGAACCGCGTCGAATCGCACGTCATCGATTGCAACCATCACAGCACATTACATGAAAATAGAAAAAAGAAAAAAGAAATTACACATCGCGCGATCACACCATCCATATGCAAAATGCTCGTCGGCATGTTTTTGTTTACTTCGTGACGAGTGAGTGCATGCTCCAGAGCTAGGGTTTCGAGAGGCGGCCGTCGTCAGTTCCCGACGGATCCCCCGAGGCCGGTCGGGATCCCCTTGGGCACGATGCAGGCCTGCGAGCACATGGTGGCGCACGCGACGCTCTCCTTCCCGTTGGAGCAGCGCTGGTAGCAGTCCTCGAAGCACTTGTAGGCGCTGACGGCCGGCACGGACGACACAGCGAGCATCGCGACGAGGAGGAGGGCAACCACTGCGATCTTCGTCTCCGCCATCGCGAATTCGGGTGTTTTGGGTCTTGGATTTGCGTCGAAAACGAAAACACAAAGGATTAGGAAGGAAAATTATTATGTAAATGCTTTGGTTGCAAGGAACAAAGGTGGGTGTGTGGGTCTATTTATAGTGTTAGTGAGAGGCCTTTTTTTTGCTTTTTTTTTTTTTTTTTTTTTTTAAGAACCAAAAAAAAAGGAAAAAAGAGAGGAGTGATTTGTGGTTTGTAGTAAATGGTGGTTAGTTGACCGAGTTGAACGGGCCATTTTGACCGGGCTATAGTTAGGTGATTTTTTTCTTTTTTTTAAAAAAAGTTGGTAAAATAATATATAAAATTTATCTGAGCTATGCGCTATTTTAAAAATTAGAAAAAATTTGAAATATTACCCATGTGGTTTCGCACTTTCTTATTTTAGTATCATGTGGTTTAAAGTGTATCAATTTAGTGTCCCGTCGTTTTATTTTTATCCTTTTATTATCGATTTTACTAATATTTTTTATTAAATCAGTGACAAAGTTAAAACTAAAACATACTAAAGTGAGTGTTTGATAAACCTAGATAAGGTATTTGAAATTTTTTTGTATATAATTTAACGAAATATTAACAAAAAAACTGACGAAAAAATAAAAATGAAATCACAAGATACTAACTTGATTTTAATTTTATTATTATATAGTTAATAACTATATACACATTTAATTGTACTGTATTTATAATTATATTTAACTAAACGGTCCCTTGGTCATTCCTATCATTCAACTTATCTCATACTTTTAGCATTTACAAATGATAATTTTCTCATTTTATTTAAATATAAGTGACAATTTTAAAAAAAAAAGTATATTGAAATAATGTTAGTTTCATGACTGTGGAATGATGGTTGAGAAAACAATTTAAATTTTTAGAAAAAAATTAAAACTTTTCATATCTTGAGTTTATCGAAAGATAGAGGACCTTAAAATTTTACAAAAAAAAAAGAGATTATCTAAATTATTATTTTACATCTAAATTATACTTTTGATTCTCAAACTTTGAGATGTGTGGTATTTTGATCCTCAAGTTTTAATTTCTTATATTTTTTATATAATTTTAATTAAAAAATTAAAATAATTTTTTTAAAATTTTTAATATTAAAAAGTATGATAAAATAGTAAAATAAAATTAATTTTTGAACCAATAAAGTGCAAGATTTATATCCAAACAAAATCATCCAAGAGATTTTGAAGGCCCAAAATGGGTCATGTATCCAATTCAACTAAAAAAATTTATTAATCTATATAGAACCACTAGACGTTTCTAGAAGATTCGGATGAGTAATTGATATGAAAAAAGTACAATTTTCACTTTTTGTTGGTGTGGAAAATTTAAAGGTAATTTTTTCCCCATTCAATACTTAAAAATTGTGATGTTTTTCTAAAAATGTAAACGGGGCGGATCTAGAGACAGGGCGGGTCCCCCACCTCCTATTATATTTTTTTATTCGGACAAATTGATTTTATTCCTTTTGTTTATTCCTATTTATAATTGCTAACTAACTATTTTAGAAACATGTGCGAATAGTGAAGGACGCGCTCATAGCATTTAATAGCTTATTCGCAATGTTCACAAGCTTTTACTTGACTCGACACATAGACCGCATCCATATTCAGCTTATTAGTCTCTAGGCCTATGATCACGGGGTAAAAAATTTGGCCTATTTCAGCCACCATTTCTGAGCCTAATTTGAACATCTATATTGTTGTTGCAGAATGTAGAAATTGAACCCACACAACTGACACTGATATCACTTGTTGGATTATTGGCATTAATCATTAATTCCAAAAGCTCGAACCGTTAAGAAGATACAACCAATTCACTAAAATCGTATAGGATACAGTGTACACGAGTTTCAATTGTGACTCAACCCAACTCGCACTGCGCCGCTTCAAACATAACTCAGCTAATCTGACTTTCTGCCATTTCGAACGTAATTCAGCTCAATTTAACCTCTCGTCATAAAGCAGGATGTTACCTTCTTTAAGCCAACACTTGATTCGGAGCGAATCGGAAAAGAGTGATAAATAAATGATTTTCTAATGTGTGTGTGTGTGTGTGTGATTGCACATCCAACACATTAGATTTTAACTTTTTTCTCCATCAATGGGGCTTTGCAGGGGCGGTGTATAAGATGTACTTATGGTCATGGTGCAGGCAATAATTTCTCGTATCAAGGAGAAGCTATTGGGAAAACGTCGATAGGAGCATTTTGATTGGTCCGGTCTACGGAGGATGATGCGGTGGACCGGTGCACCCGGTGCAGCGGGCCCGCGAAATGAAGCAGTTAGGCGATGACGTCATCATGGAATTTAAAGTTCCTCTCGAAGAAGTTGAATGGGAAGCCACCATGCGACCGTAGCGCGCCGCATAATTCAAACTCCTCTGCATACTCACCCCCACACGTCCGCGTAAATCTCTGTATGCGACATCGCTCTAGTGGGGGTAGAAATGGGTCGGGTCCGGTCGATTTCGGGTCGGGTCGGATCGTGTTGTAATAATAAATCTCATGCGAATGAAAACTCTGTATACAAGTTTGTTAAATATATATATTAATATATATACATCTATGGAACTGACCCGACCCGTTAATCCATCTCAACGCGCTCTATCAACCAATCAATCCGACCCCTCTCATCTAAGTATCCGCACCCGAGCTCTTAATCGGATCCAAATCGGATCAGATCCGCTAACCCATTAGGTTCGTTTAATCCACATATCCACCATCCAAACAAAATCAAATACAATCACAGCAACGGCCGAGATCTACTCAAAAGATCACACGCACTCGCATAATATATCTATGCGAGTAGACTGATAAAAGTGATCCGAGCACGACACTTGTTCCTTTATTTTGTAGTCCACCAACATTTCTCTGGGTACGTTTTTTAACTCGGGTGGGCCCTACTCACCGCCATAACCCATTACGCTACAATGGGAAACGGACGGAGGTGATCTCCCACGGCCGGAGTTCCAACGGTAGATACGCGATCCGCATAGGAAAGTACTATGCGGTGTATTAGCACCGTCCTGAAACAGAGACCGGTCGCATAGAGGACCGGTAAAATGCCACGATATAGTCCCTGTACTATTCTATATTTGGAAATCAGTCCCTGTATTTTTTATTGAATAGTCTGTTTGCGAAACTTTTTATAATTACGCTTTAGTCCTCTGAGCGTGTGAAAACTAAAAAGTAGGATTTTAACGTGAAGTCTCTACATTGGAACTACATGTAAATTTTCGAAAATTTTATTTTAAATATGTAAAAATTTGTATGAGAAAAGCAAGAATTTTTTATCAAATAAGATAATTATTAGGCATAGATAGGTAATAAATCGGTAATTAAATAATTTTCATATCTCAATTTTTATTTTCTATTTTTATAAATAATATAAATTATATGAAAAAATTATAGATAGAACACTATAACGGATATAAATAGACATATTAGGGGATCATTTCAGGGACTTAAATGTTAAGAACAAATTTCTTGGACTTGGTTGAAATATTGAGATGGTAGAGGGACTATCCATGCATTTTACCCTCTAGTAGGAAAATAAAAGAAGAGCAGGGAAAGCAACGTCACAGAATCGTTTGAACGCTCTCTTCTTCTTCTTCTTCTTCTTCTTCTTCTTCTTCGTCTACGCGGTTCCTTCGAAGGCGAGGGTTGGAGTTAGGGTTAGGGTTTCGGGGAGAGAGATGGCGACGATGGAGAGCTTGATCGGGCTCATGAACCGGATCCAGAGGGCGTGCACGGTGCTCGGCGACTCCGGCGGGGCCGACGCCGCCTCCTTGCCCTCGCTCTGGGAGGAGCTCCCGTCCATCGCCGTCGTCGGGGGCCAGGTTAGGTTTTCTCCCCTCTCCCTCTACTCATCGTCTTCTCCGATCCTCTACTTCGTCTTCTTAAACCCTTCTTCAACTCGCTTTGATCCGTGAGAGCAGAGCTCGGGGAAGTCGTCCGTGCTGGAGAGCATCGTCGGAAGGGACTTCCTCCCCCGTGGATCAGGTTCGTTTCATGTAGGGTTTTGATCATGCGTTGTTCTTGTGCTCTATTGGTTTTGAGTGGATTGGATTGAGGGTTAGGGTTTTGGGTGATGTTGAAGGGATCGTGACGAGGCGGCCGCTGGTGCTGCAGCTTCACCAGACGGAGGGACCTCCGGAATACGCCGAGTTCCTGCACCTGCCGAAAAGGAGGTTTACCGACTTCGGTATGCTCTGCTCTGATGAATTGTTTGCTGTAGTAGTTGTGACTGGTTGATTGATGTATCTTTTGTGTTCTTGCTGCAACCCTGTTTTGTTTTTGATAATATGCGCCTGTTTTCAATTTGTTTTATCCTTGTTGAAGTCTCTGGCTTGTTCAAATGCTTTAAATATGAGATTTTCCTTTTATGATAAAATGATGAATTTCACATGTTCTTAGGATGATTGATACGAGATGAAATAAAAAGGGAGGAATTTGAAAGACGCTTGTCGGAGTGAACATGCAGAATAAGGAAAATTATAATAGAATAGAACTGAAAAGAAAGAGAGAGCATGCAAATCATTTTTTCCAAGCATATGAAGAACATAATCATATGCTGTAAGATTTTGCTGGATTTTGTTGAGAGTTTTTGCATATCTAAAATATCAGGACAAGTTTCTTTGTCGGCTTAAGCTTTTAGAGAAAAACAGCTTTTTTCCATATGATATTAGGAAATCCCGAGTTTGAATCTCACTAGCACTCATCTGTCGTTTAATTTAAGAAAGCCTCCACCAAGTAGTTCTAAACTTGTCTTGGGCTTTTAAGGGCTTGTGATTGTAATTGGAATCGGAAATGGGTTCCATAGGGGTTCCAATTGTCATGGGGATGACCAACTCTGTGACTTTGTTTGGCTTCCAATTGGAATGGGAATGGAATGAACGTTTATTGAATCACCCAGGTGGTGCAATCTGTGCAAAATGTATATTTTAAAAAATTCTATTAGAGACACCACATAGCACACATGTTTGCAGTCATTTAGTATGGTATTGATGGTAACACATTTTGTGCCTGTTTGTGACATTGGGATTCTATAGGAAAATTATATGTTACATGCCGTCATCATATTTATCATTTTGAATGATGATCTCATCTTTTTGGTCCTATCATGCAGCTCTTGTTCGAAGGGAAATTCAGGATGAAACTGATAGATTGACTGGGAAATCCAAGCAGATATCCCCTATGCCGATTCATCTCAGCATTTACTCGCCGCATGGTATTTACCGTCATACCTGCTCTTTCTAGTCTGATTTTGAGAATGTTTGGCATTTTTGCATCAGCTACTATAACATAGTGGCTTATTAGATTTGCTTTTAAGATTTTTGTGAAAGGACTGGTCTGTAAACAGGGCTCTGCTTTTGAATTTTGCTGATAGCAATTGTCAATTATTATTATTTGACAGGTTGATGTCTAATTCCATCCCAAAAATTCTCTCTTTTTTAAGAAATTAAGAAATTTTTTTACATGAGAGAGTCTTAGTCACAATAATGTTATAATAACAGAATAATACAATACGAAAAGAGGCATAGAAAAATGTATTCTATGGGGTTTGTATCCTTGATGGCATTCTGCTACCTGAGTGGCTTTATTATCTACAGAGATATCTTCTTGTTTCAATCAATTATTCCTTCGTTGGTCCATGTTTTAGAGGGATGTTAGGAAGCATGGTAGGAAGGATGCTAAGAAAGAGAGGAATGCTGTTGTATGCTATGTTTTATAGTCCCTCTGTTCTTTTTGCTACTTCTTCCGAAGTATTTACTATGATTTGGTAAATATGACATGCTTAAGGCGTAGCATATTAGTCCAAAAGTTTTTTGGTCCGGCGATGCATATTATTCCTTGTAATTTTCTTTTGCCTTCTTCTTTAGCACACCAGGCCCACCATATCCGCTCTTCATTTGCTATTTTGATATCATATTTTTGTGATCAGTTTTCACACCTTCTTCAAAATCTGATGTCCCTTGATACTGTCTGTTGCTTTGGTTTGCTTCACAGTTGTGAATTTAACATTGATTGATCTGCCTGGACTTACAAAGGTTGCTGTAGGTATGTGTTATTTCCTGATTGTTTTATTTTTCACTTTTTTATTTTGTTAACATGACCCTTTGATCAGTAATGAGAATCTTGATACTAATTATTCTTTTAAATGGTTCATTTTCAGAGGGGCAACCAGATAGTATTGTCGAAGATATTGAAAATATGGTGCGGTCATATGTTGAAAAGGTATTAAGTGAGATCCATGAGGAATTTTTACCTATGTTGGTTGCAATAAGTGTATTCTGAGATTGAATTGGGTTGCCAATCTATCATCTGCTTTTATGGACTTATGTTTACTTCAAATCTTCATATCATATTCATTGGTGCACATGAAACATAAACTACACCATGCTCAATCTCACAAATGATACTTATTTTTTATCTCGCTTCTTTTCAAATTTCTAGTACCTATGCAAAATGATCTTTCATCTGATGATTTTATGCTTGAGTGTATGCATTTCTCATGTATGTAGGTTCCAAGATTCTGTTAATATGATTATTAACACAATTACTCTGTTTCCTTTTGCAGCCTAATTGCATAATACTGGCAATATCACCAGCTAATCAAGACATTGCGACTTCTGATGCAATTAAGTTGTCTAAAGAAGTTGATCCGACAGGTATTAGACATCCAGTATGTACATGTAATTTTGACTGCCTAATCAATTCAAAAAATTGTATTGAAGATGATGATACAAAAATTTCGATGACCACATCAGCAGCAGCAATAGTGTTGTTAGCTCAAAACTCTTGTTGCAATTAACTATGTGTTTTTTGTAGTAGTTTTGGCGCTGCTGCTGTTTTTGGTGATTTATATATTATTATGCAAGGTGTCACTAATTTCTGTCAAGTGGGATGGTTATTTACTATTGTTCTTTACCGATAAACCTCTTCTTGAATTGTGTTTAGGTGAAAGAACATTTGGGGTGCTGACCAAGCTGGATCTGATGGATAAGGGAACAAATGCTCTTGATGTAAGGCTCAGAAACATTTTTCCATCTTCAGAGCTTTTCTCAGTTAAATCCAATATATATGTCCGACCGTGCTAATTAGAAGATCTGCATCTTGTTTATTTTCCTGTTTTATTCCTGGTATATTAAAATGACAGTTAATAACCATCTTCACTATTACCTGTCTAAACTGTCTTTTCTATGTAATGTGTTGTGTACTGAAGGTTCTTGAAGGTAGATCTTATCGGTTGCAACAACCTTGGGTAGGAGTTGTTAACCGTTCACAAGCAGATATAAACAGGAATGTTGACATGATTCTTGCCCGGCGAAAAGAAAGAGAGTATTTTTCTTCCAGTCCTGACTACTCACACCTTGCCAGTAGAATGGGTTCTGAATATCTTGCTAAGCTTCTTTCACAGGTAATTTATAGTGAGATATTGACATGTGTACCACTGCAAAATTATCTATACTCTTCAAAGCTTACTTTCCAACATACATACATTTTCCCGTATAAAAATTTCCCCCTGGTAAAAATATTTTTTAAAATGCAAATGCAAAACTAACTGCCCCCATTGGATTGCTTAGGGTGTGTTTGGTTCCACGTAAAACTGTGGAAAAAAAAAAATTTCGGTGGAAAAAAATTTTCGGTAGAAAAAAACTTTTACGTTGTTAGTGTTTGGTTCGTAGGAAAAGAAAAATAATTTTCGGTGAAGGTTGTTTGGTTGAACGTAAAAGTAAAAGAAAGAAAAAAAAAATTATAAATAAAAATTTATTATATATATATATATACATATATATTTATTTTATATATTATATATTATTAATATATAATAATTATCATATTACATATATATTAATATTANATATATATATATATATATGTAGTCGGAGAGAGAGAGGTCCATCATCATGGACCTCTCCTCACGCGGTCCACGAGGTGGACCGACCTCGTGCACCGCGTGAATTTCTTCCGCTGCGCGGCGTGCCCAAGGCCGCGCAGTTTTCGTTTTCCGCTCGATTTGGGCGGAAAACGAAAACTCAACTTTACACACAATCCGTAAAAAAGCTTTTCCGAAAAAAGTTTTTTACAGACAAACAAACACCAGATTTTTATTTTTCAATGGAAAAAAAATTTTCGGGTTGGTTTTACGACTAACCAAACACCGCCTTAGAGAAGGGGTTTTTTCCCCCCATAGTAAACTGCACTTTAAGTTTTAATGCATGAAAACTCAGTTTTGTAACAGCATATGCATAAATAGATGATTTTGTAGATTTAAGGGCTCTGTACTATTTAATGATATTTTCTTGATGAGTTTGGTGGAGATACAATGACCATATCGCAATGATATTGTTTCAGCATCTAGAGACCGTCATTAAGGCGCGCATCCCAAGTATCACATCGTTGATCAATAAGACCATTGATGAACTTGAGTCGGAGATGGATAATCTTGGTAGACCAGTGGCAGTTGATGCAGGGGTGAGGAATTTATATCTGCACTTTTGTCTTCCTTTTTTCAGGAATTTCAAAACTCTTTCCTTTTTTATTCACCAAATTTAGGTTGCTGAATGCTATATGTACCTCTAGGCCCAACTGTACACTATTTTGGAACTCTGCCGTGCGTTCGACCGGATTTTTAAGGAGCATCTAGATGGAGGGTAAGAAGCTAATTTCTTAATGATTCAGAAATCTTCGCAGTTCTCTCTTTCCTGATACTAATAAGTGTACACACAGTAATGCCATGACAATTATGTCTTAACGTTTATTCCCGTTGGGATTTTTGTCGTTGTTACGATAGACCTACATAATTACTGCGTGTTGGCACACGTGATATTTGGATGTTGTTGTGATAAACTAATTGTTTAAATCAACATGTTGAGCTACAGTCTGACACAAACCATATCTTTGTTACAGAAGATGTATGGTTTTATGCTCTCTAGCTTATGATGGGTCCTTCGATTTTAACTTGTTTATTATCTTTTACTTGAATTGGGTAACCACAGGCGGCCGGGCGGTGATCGAATATATGGAGTGTTCGATAATCAGCTCCCTGCAGCTCTAAAGAAGCTCCCATTCGACCGATATCTCTCTCTCCAGAATGTGAAGAAGGTGGTCTCTGAAGCAGATGGGTATCAGCCTCACTTAATTGCTCCAGAGCAAGGCTATCGGCGGCTAATAGAGGTCGCTCTGAGCTATTTCAGAGGCCCCGCCGAAGCATCGGTGGATGCGGTAAGTGAGTTTTCTTCCTACTGGGTTGAAATCGAAGTGTATGAATGTAGAGAAATTAGTTCTGGAAGAAGAATATAAAAACAACGGAAACTCTGGTATGGATAGAGTTGTAGTAGCAAAGTTTTAGTTTGTACAAAGGGATGATCTTTGTTTATCTATTTGACAAAGTTCTCATACACGGATGATATCAATTTATTTAAGATATATTGATAACATTTTCCTTTAAAAGCATCGGCCAAATTTTCAGGCCGATTTATGATTTCACCATAATTCAGTGATAGGTGTGCGTACCATGTATGAATGTATATTCTCAAGTAAATATTAGAGTTTCAAACTCTTAAAATCACTGTGTTTCAGGTGCATTATGTTCTAAAGGAATTGGTACGCAAATCTGTAGGAGAGACTCAGGTTAGTTAGTTTGATCTCTTTTTCTCTCAGTTAGATGCCATCATATGTTTGTTTAATATTATTATATTTTTTTCATATTTGTTCACAAACTGACACTTTTTTTTTTTCCTTTTAATAATAAATAGGAGCTTAAAAGGTTCCCTACTCTCCAAGCAGAGATTGCGGCTGCTGCCTACGAGGCGCTGGAGCGGTTCCGCGAGGACAGCCGCAAGACCGCGGTCCGCCTCGTCGACATGGAGGCATCCTACCTGACCGTCGAGTTCTTCCGGAAGCTTCCGCAGGAGGTCGAAGTCAAGGGCGGGACCGCGGCCGCTGCCGCTGCCGCAGCCTCCACCACAATTGACCGGTACAGCGAGGGGCATTACAGGAGAATTGCCTCCAACGTGTCCTCCTACGTAGCCATGGTATCGGAAACGCTCAAAAACACGATTCCGAAAGCGGTGGTTTACTGCCAAGTCCGAGAGGCCAAGCGGTCCCTGCTCGACCATTTCTACACACGAGTCGGGAAGAAAGAGGTATGTTTCTACTGCGACAGGCAATGACCTTCCATTTCAATTTCATTCTGCAGGCTTCGTTTTAACCCGAAAGCTCGTCTCTAAACATTCCCCTTAAGTTTCAATAGAGGAAAACCTACCTATGCTTCTGCGGCGAAACATTTTCGGATGTTAGTAGTAACATGGAACGAACTTCAGGGACTAAACGATTGCAATTGAAACTTCGACGACGAAATTGAAATGCTGGTCAAGCTTTAGGGACCAAGATTGAATCATTTTAACTTGTTTTGATAATCGGCCAACTAAAACTAACGACAATTCACGGAAAGCGAATAACTCGCAAAGATGTCCATCGAAAACCTAAAAAGTTAAAACTTTTCTCTGCGAACACAAGCAAATTTTTTTTTTCCCCCTTGGTAGTTAAAATGGATTTCTCTTTCTTTTGCTGGTCCTTCTTTCTTTCAGACGGATCAGCTTGGGCGAATGCTGGACGAGGACCCGGCTCTGATGGAGCGGAGGCAGCAGTGCGCGAAGCGGCTCGAGTTGTACAAGTCTGCGAGGGACGAGATCGACTCCGTCTCGTGGGCGAGATGAGTAGCGAGGTTACATTTATCCATGCGCCATTAAAATCGTCGAAAACCGTATGATGAGAGCTACAGAGCTACAGATTTGATTGTTGTTTGTAATTTTGTGATCATACATAGCATTTCTGAGACCCCTAATTCGGTAGTTCCCCCCGTCCATCACCATTTCTTTTTTGAAATTCTTAGATACGTTGTTATACATTGCCTCTTGTATATATATATGCATGCACATGCACTACCATGCACACACACACACACACACACACACACACACATATTTGATTATTACCATGTAGAACACTGATAGTTCTTGCTATATATATTTACTCTATTGTATGCTTATTATCTATTTTTATTTTTTGCTTTATTGTTGGAAATATATTATTAGGTGTTCTCACTTTTAAAACTTTGGGGCAAATTTTTATTATTTTGTTCCGGACTGCTATTCAGTTGTTTCCAATTTATTCTTCATTTTTCAAAATAAAAAAACCTTCTAATTAATTAACTCACTTTTTTACTTTTTCGACTCTCAACAATTTATATTTTATCTTTTTAAAATTTTGAATCGGTACATTTAGATTTCTGTGTCAGAATGTTCATCGCTATTCTGTTCATTTTCTTATATTTTATATCAAAATATTTTTAAAAAGTAATAAAAATATATTAAAAAATTATTATTTTTTTACAGAATAAGTAATTAAGTATGAGTAATTTGATTATTTCACTCTTTAAAATGTCGTAATCTCTCAAATATATTTCTAAAAGTTTAAGAGGGTATAATATAGGTTTTTTAAAGTTAAGAAAAAAATAAAATAAGCGAATATTTATAGAAAAGTTTTTTGCATTTTAGCCAACCACATTTGGAAAACAGGGTGATATCCTTAAACTTTAGCAGCTTTACAAATTGATTTCTAACATTTTAATTTTGGTAATTGGACCTTCTAAATATTGCTAAATATTTTGGTATGCCCCCTCTTCTTGAGAGCTAAGCTATGAATTAAACATTTTTATATAAATTAAGAATTCAAAGAAAACTATGTTTATTACACAATTAATTTCATAGAAATTTTAAATGTAGAAAAAGAATAATCCTATGCTATTCACATGGATGCCTACGTATCACTTTATCAGTTACGTCCCGCTATCGCTAATTTGGTCGATCCGGGTCCGTACACAGACACCAAACGGACAGCACCTTCCCTGTCCGCCCAAGGCTCAACAACAGCGAGTCCGCCCAAGGCTCAACAACAGCGAGTACATGTATAAAGAAATAAATAATTCTCAGAATAATATTTCAATATATATGACTGCACGAGGGCAAGCAACAATAACAAGTGAAAGTAAACTAACTAAACATGCATTCACTATACTTTGAAAAACTTTAAACCAAAACCACTCGAGCAGATAACTATAACTATTTCTATGTTCATCTAACGGACTTTTTGGTTATCCAGGAAATTATAATTTTTTTTAAAAAAGTTTTCTACAAAAAAATTTTTTTTTCGGATTTTTTTTTTCAGATTTTATAGAAAATTAGTATTTTTATTTTTCTAGAAATAATTCGAAAAATGAAAACACTAATTTTCCATAAAATTTGTAAAAATAAATTTCAAAAAAGTTTTAGATGAAAAACTGAAAAAATAATTTTTCGTAAAATTTTTTTTTCTCAGAAATTTTTTTAATACTTTGCCGAGGAACCAAACAACCCCTATAGTATTTGAGCGTGATAAAATTAAGCTGGGATCGATTGCGAAATAAAATATTTGAAGGGGTTCAAATGCAAAAAAGAATAACGAAGCATCATCGTACTTCGCCGAGAGCGAGCACTGGAGCGGGGGCGCTAATATATATATATTAATCACACTTCGCTCCCGATCCCCAAAAAAAAAAAAAAAAAAAAGGGAAAAAAAGAGGGGAAAATTGAAGGAATGAGAGCATCCAATCTCCTTCATCAGCTGCAGATTCCTCCCACAAATTTAGCCAAGCGAAGCATCAGAAGATTCAGCAACTCTCAGATCCCCAAAGGTTTTTTTTTTTTTTTTTTTTTTTTTTTTTTTTTTTTTGTGGCTCTTTTAATTTAAACTTTTGTTTTTGTTTAATCTTTTATGGATCCTTTTATAGTAGCTTATTTTTTCATTTGTTTTATTGTAAATTTCCTGCTAAATTCAATGCGAACTGATTACACCAACTAAAATTTTCTTTATCTTTCCCCAAATTTTCCCATTTTTTTTTAAATTTTTTCCTGGTGATTTAGTTCGTTTTCGTCATGCTTTTCGTGTATTAAATGATTGAATTGGTCGTTCGGAGCAATCCTTGTGTTGTAAACCATGTGTTTTTCTCTTCTTTCTCTGCGGCATTTCGTCGAACACCTCTCCGACAAGAAAAAATGGAAAAAATGGTAGGAGAGTTTCGTTCCTGTTATATTACGCACCAATATCAAAGCAAGTTTCTATTTTTTTGGCATGCTGTTTGTTTATGTTTTGATGGCACGTTAAATTATATGAACTATTAACAAGAATTTTATTAATTTTCATTCGTATAAGAAATATAGTAATATTTTAACAAATTAATATTTTATATATAATAAATATATATTATTATATTAATAATATTATATCTTATTATCGGTGTCCATGTAGTGACCATGCCCTAATTTTTTTTTAAACTTGTCGAGTCACCGTGTCGTGTCTGAGTTGTGTCATGTTTCCTGTTCCGTGACAGTGTCCATGGCGCTTAGTGGAGTTGCTCTACAAAGGGTAAAATTTACGTATGTTCCTTGTACTATTCCTATGTTGAGATTTGGTCTATCAACTTTTCACTTAAACAGTTTAGTCCCTGAGCGTTAAAAGATATCATGTTTTTAACATAAAATAGCATTTTTACTGTGTTTTGAAGTAAAATTAAATATCGAGACATTTTATACATAAAGGGTACAATGGGCATTTAATTAAAAAAAAATGTTAGTTTTTTTTTTTTGGATAGCCCGTAGATAATTGAAGTGTAGTATATGTAAAAGTTCAAGTAAGGAGTACATTGGTACCGGAACAAACTTTACATCAGCTCAAGTTTTATGGGAAATTTTATTTGAGCAAGCTTGGTTTTCCTCATGTATCTTTTTGTTTCAGATATTAAATAGTTTCTGATCAAAACTCCTCCTCTTGTTTCTAGTTACATTATGAACCTTTTCATTTTTCAATTAGGATGTTTTCCTGTTGGGGATACAGGTCGAAAATCGGCTTCAGAAACGCAAAAAAGCCATTCTCTTTGCATTTGTCGACAGTTGCAGTCATCTTCTTGTGAAAATGCCGAAGAGGGCACCAGAAGGTCTAATTCAGAGGATGTTGTTTTCACACTGGTAAATTTCGACTTAGAAAATTAGTCCCATGTAATCTTTTTATTTGTTTTCAATTGAATAGCATAAATATTACTTGCAATTTGGTTTAATGTAGTAAGCAAAACATGCTTGCTTTCAGGAAAAAGCTTCGAAGAAACATGAAACGGTCGGAGCATTCCAGAAGCTCCCAATGGTGATGCCGGCAATTGATATACTTTCTTCAGCTCAGAGAAAAGCGAGAAATGTCCCGCCTACTAAGGGTAATGAATTATCACGCGAGTGATTTGTGTATTTTTAATTTGTCGGATCGTTGGCGCTAAGTGTTAATCCCAGAAGCTCGAGCTGTTAGAAATACGCAACTAATTTACTTAAAGCGTATAAACACAATGCCTACATAATTTGATTGTGACTCGACCCAATCAGCCTCACGCCATTTTGAACATGACTCGGTCCAACCTAGCTTTACGCCATTTTGAACGTGACTCGGTCCAACTTGGCCTCTCGTCACAGGACAGGATGCTGATCTTTTTAAGCCAACATAATCTTCTTTTCGTGATATTTGTTTATTTGTGGACCAAGTAATTAAGGTGTTGCGTATTGTAGGTATTGCAAATATAGCCAAGCGAGAAAAAAATAGAGGTGCGAAGCAACTTGATGCCTTAATGAAAGTAAGTCATATACTTTTTGGGACTTCTACATATACATATATTCTGCAAAATCAGTTATCAATGTAAAAATCTAAATTTCAATAGATACCTCCTGGAGGTGCAGATTTTTATGGAAATATCGCCATCTTAGTTGGTGGGTATCATCCAATTCATATGGCGAAGTTGGTTTTGTATTACAAATAATCTCTCAAACAGGAGCTTTTTCTGTGAAAACAGGGGTATATACAAAAATAAGCTTTTGAAGTTTGCATGATTATTCATGTAAATATCTAAATTTGTTTAATTTGTATGTTCCTTGCCCTCGAAATTTGTCACTGCTTTTATTTGTTGTATAAACAAAACATTAATAGTACTTGCTAAGCTAATTGTAGATTATTTTTAATCTGCAGGAATTAGCTGTACCTTTGCGTACGTACATGGAAACCTTTCCTAATAAAAGATATCTACATCCATATGAGCGATCTCTCATCGAGCTTACTTTTGGTGAGGGTAACTATGAACAGGTTTGCGGCTACTCATTCTCTATTACTCTCTAATCTCTATTGATGGTTTGCTAACATTATTACAAGTATATGACTCAAGTCTCTTTAGACCCTCGAAGTATAGGGCCTTATAATTTGTGCGCACATTTGGGGGCTATTTGTTTAGAAGTCGGGGGCGAAGCGACGAGTTTGCGTAACTGAAGATTGTGGTCGTTTGGGAATGGCTACGATTTTGGACTTCCGTGGGGCCTACATGGGTCTTGAGTGCATTTTCGTTCTCAGTATGCAGTGACTTTGTATACGGTGCGAACTCGCGACATTGCACCCTCACGATGTCGAGTTCTGCCACACGGAAAGAACTCTGTAGTTCCTTGGAGTGCGATTCACAAATACTAAGCACCCCCTTCTCCTGTTATATTCATGCGGCATTTAGTATCGAACTCTCAAATCAAATAATTGTTCCTCTACAACCTAGAACTGGAGGAGAGTTTGTACATTTATCCTAATTCTTATTTGATGCTTTACAAGCCTAGTTTGGCTACAATTAATTCTGCTTATTGTGACGCGTGCATACATACATAGATTAGTATAATTTTAGACGAAATTTCATCACTATCTCTAGAACTAATTGAAACTTGATCTAATTCAATGATCTTCGCGGCGTCTTAACAGGTGCTAGGAAGAGTTGATGCTCTGAGGAAAAAGCTTATATCTGTCGGAAAGCAACATGCGTCTCTTTGTGCTCAGGTTTGTGCCATACTTTCAGTTCTTAGCCTCCTGTTTTTGAGTTAGAATAAGATATCAAATACTAAAAATTCACTTTGCCTAAATAAGTAAATAGGCTACTATGCTTCATCTACTATGTTATCTAAGAATTGCGGACTCTTTTACTTAGTAAGTGCCTAAATAAGTAAATTGATCTTTTTCTCTTTGTTATATGGTTTGTAAATTATTAAATAGACAAAGTTAAAATTGTACCAGGGAAAAAACTCCTTTTTTTTTTGTGATTTATTGTTGTCGGTTCCTGCACCTTCAAACAAGCATCTATAATTAAATTGTTACTTTAAAATACTTTTTGCTTTTCATTTCTAGAGTAAGGAGTATAGATTTTTATTCAGGTTAAATATTTAACCTTGACAGTCATCATCGAAGCGCGAAGCAGAGGAGCGACTTAATGAGGTTAGTTAGAATTCCATTTGTAGAACGGCTTTTACGTGCTCTATTTTGTTCCCTCCCATGTTTTACTTGTTTGGATGCACAGTTGTTTCCCAGAAACCGATACCATGGATTAGCTTACGTTTGCAGGGTCGAAAAAGGCTCGAGGAAACCTTTAATATCGGAAAGAGTGCTGTTGATGATCTACTAACTGTTGCAAAGGTAACAAGCAATTTTGCACACTCGTTCGTAGTACTACTTGAATAGGAATCTAAGGTAACAAGTGTTTAAGATTGTTTGTTGACCCAAAATAGCAAAAAACTGGAAAAACCTTGAGAGTGAATCAGGTTTAGATTACGAAGTTTGAGTTATCAATAAAGGAGGTTGTTTTAGATTGAGTTAGGGTTTTGTGTAGAGAAAGGGCCATTTCCCTCGACGAAAAAGAATCATAGATCATATTCCTTTATAAGAACAGTATACTAGAACTTTACCGTCGATACAGTTGTTTACTATATTTTGTTGTGGGTATCTAAAATAACCGTGAACAAATTAAACAGAATTAACGGTAAATTAACAAATTAATGGTCAATGCAGACGTTGCGTGCTATGCCAGTGGTTGATCCACGGACGCCTACGCTTTGTCTTGTCGGAGCACCGAATGTGGGGAAATCTTCGTTGGTTCGGATACTCTCGTCAGGAAAGCCAGAAGTAATTATCTTTTTTCTTTTTTCAAGCCTCTTTACGGAAATTGTCCGACTCTATACTCAATTCAGTTCGTGTAGTACTGCTGGATTATTCAATGTTTAATCATGCGGGTACACAAATATCGATTAGTATTTTTGGAAGATAATTTGTCCTACAATTTTTTTTTTTTTTTGGTGTAATTTTCTTCAGGTGTGCAACTACCCTTTCACAACAAGAGGAGTTTTAATGGGTCATATTATCTTGAACTATGAGCGTTTCCAGGTTAATCTCTCTCTCTCTCTCTCTCTCTCTATCTCGCTCTCTCTCGCTCTCTCTCTCTCTCCCTCCGTGTATGCATTAACATTAAACTGAACCATTTGAATTAATGTAGGTTACTGATACTCCAGGACTCCTTAGAAGACATGAAGGTGAGCGACCTAAAAACCTTTATTTAACCCGCAGCATATGTTATTGCCCCAAGAAATATCAAAAAATTCGAACTATTACATTCCCGAATTTGCATTCTTGATCGGCAATTAGCTGTGTTCTCTTCTTTTGGCAAGTCGAAAGTTTTTCTATGTTCCAAGTTCCAAATTGCCTCATCAGTAGCATTACAAATTTGTGCTGGTTCAAGAATTAGGCTGGAATGCTTCTTATAGCACTAAGTTATTGGTGCTATTAGATTTTCGGCCCTTGGATGAAGGGATGTGCTGCTAGGATGGTAGTGGTCCTCTAGGGTTGAGCGAACGATTGGTTGAATAATATGATCTAACGGATGAAACTAGTTAAAAGGGTAAATCTAACGGTGGAAAACTTGGTAGCACCAAGTGTTTGGTGCTATTAAAAGCACCCCAGCCAGACTTTTGGTTTAGAATTTACTGTGGAAAGTTTTTCTATGTTCCAAGTTCCAAATTGCCTCATCAGTAGCATTAAAAATTTGTACTGGTTCAGAATCTACCTATATAGGGTTTTGCGCGCGATCCCTACATATTGCATCTAAGTCTCTGTATTTTCTCTCCTGCATTATATTTCTGGGACGCCAGACGACAGGAACAACATAGAAAGATTAACGCTCGCCGTCCTCTCTCATCTGCCAACTGCTGTTCTCTTCGTTCACGACCTCTCGGGAGAATGCGGGACCTCGCCCGACGACCAGGTATACTACATTCATATGCTTGCTTTTATGTTTATTAGGTAAATTATATCAAAACATACTAGTTTGAGAAGTGTCGAGCTAAGCGATTTCGCCATGTATGAGTAGTAAATATTATAATTTCTTTCGTCGGCTTGTATTGATTGATGATTTGCGCAGTTCGTTACCTACAAAGAAATAAAGGAACGATTTGGGGATCGCCTATGGCTCGACGTCATTTCCAAATGCGATCTCTTGGGGGATTCTTCGACCGGCATCATAGAGGGCGATGATGCGGTCGCGAGGTACAAAATGTTCGGACCGGATGGATCCATTCGTGTTTCAGTGAAGAGCGAACTTGGTGTCGATGAGGTTAGCTCGAAGCTCATATGTTAAAAGCATATTATTTTGATGAAATATTTCGCATATATACCCTTCGAAAGCTTAATATTTTGCATATGTCAAAACCTGACTCTGCCCCAATGAATCGGACGACTCTCCTGGCTTAAGATAAGGGCTTCTTTGTAAGAAAATCCACTTATGAGGGTGTAGATATATATGATAATTAAAGATATACAGGGACTTATATATGGAAAAAAGATGATTTGGTGGAGATATATTTGTATAAGCCACATTTAAATTCAATTCTCTGTACTCAGCTGAAGAGCAGAGTTCATCAACTGCTGATCTCCCAGATGGCTCGGATCCGAAGCGAGAAGGGCGAAGAACAAAGCGACGGCATGATCAGCAGTTCTTAAGCCTTCCGTCTTTGCCGTATTGGTCCCTGCAAACTAAAGAATTGCGTATTTATCCTTCTAAAGTTTATAGCTCTGCAGTTATATTCCTCTTGAAAATTTGGGCATATATCCTGCCTCGTCAATCGACCAGTAAAGTTCGACCATTCTACATGATGATGAAAATTTGAGGGGGAAAAAAAATGAATTGCAAGAGTGAAACTGTAATTTGTGTCGAATGTTCGACTAATGAGGCACAAATTTTTAGAATTTAAGAGGGATGTACACGATAATATAAACTTTGAAGGGGTGAAAAAATGTAAACATTTGCAGGGATATACACGCAATTTTAGGCTCTTCTCTGCTTAGATTTACTTGTTTCATAGCGCAAGTGTAGTTTCTTGTTGAACTGTAACATTGAACAGTACTGAGTGTTGGATGCTTGAAAATTCCTTTGAAGTAAGCTTAAAAAAATTGATTTCAAATATAAGCGGCCATTAAATTTTGTGATTATTTATTGATCATTGATGAAATTTTTGGGATTTGAACAGAGCACCAAATCGAATTGATCCTTTATATACTTGATTCACAACTTTTGCTTCAATTTTGTTAAATAAGTTTAGATGATTATTTGATAATGTGATAATTTGAGTCTTTTCGCTTGTAACTTAGATTTTTCAGGCTCCAGGTTCAATTTCTTCTACAATAAGATTATTATCATATAATGATTATCCATTTTTTGTGGTCCGAGTCATACTCGGGCCTATCTTGCTTTATTGTAGGATATATAGTATTGTTTGATAAGCTTTTTGTGTAAACAAGACTGCTAGTCTAAATATTATTTCTAAAATTATTTAATAGCTTATTTTCTAAGAAGAATCAGAAGCATCATACCAAGAAGTTATATTTTCAAGGGTCATGATCTAATTATTGGATTGTGATACAGTAGAACGGTCCTTCGATTTTCTTTTCTTAAAATTTTTTTTCCCCCTCCAAATGATCTCTAGACCCAAAAATTGGAGCAAAGAAAAGTAATATGCTTTTTTTCCCCTCGTCCAAATGATCTCAGCTACTTCAATCTTAATTCTATCAATAAAGAAACACTAAATTCAATAATTTTATTTAAAAAGAAAAATAGGAGCAGATCATATTTTATTGAATCAAGTACAACATTACCTTCAAATTACCTTGTGTATGTAGTTGTGGCCAATGTAAGCATCTCTGCTGCTTCTAACTGTAACCTGCAACAAAATAGCATTTGATCTCTTAATTATATATATGAAGGAAACCAAAAAAGGAAAAGGAAAATGGATACATAGTGCAAACTACAAGCTGAGGTAACAGTGGGGGGATAAATTTTTTAAATTCCACCAAATCCTATAGTGTCAAACAAATTTAGTTTAAAGATGATAAATGCTACATTAAAAAGAAGTGATTTTGCATCTCAACCTCATTTTGTTCTGTGCATAGTCTCAACTGCTTACAACAAATCATGGTCCTAAAACACCGATGTCACCAGTGCACTGAGCAACTTCATTTGAGGAGAGTAAGAAGCTGCATGAAACCATTACAGCTCTTTTGAGTCTTTGCAGTGTAGCATTATTCAATGAGAGAGAGAGAGAGAGAGAGAGAGAGAGAACTCACCAGTCACGAGTAATCGCCTTCGGGATGAAATGATTATCTGAACATAATCCAGGAGAGAAGTGAATAGCTGCGGCTAAGGATGGCTCAGAGATGATTGTGTAACATTTCGTGCTAATAATTTGATTGATAAAGAAGGGGTAGCTAAACTTATTTGTAAATAAACAAATTATTACAAGAGATATTGAATTATTGTACATCAAATAACAACCAATGAAAACCTCAAGATATGAAAAAATTTCTCGGCTAGTTTGGGCCCTCGGAGTATGTTGTTAGTGCCAGGAACTGCAAAATAGAATACATAGTGTGGGTAAAACAAGCCTCTCCACACTCGGCTTAAAATATATCTCCTTCGAAGCATCTCCAGCTCTCGACTACATGTGACCATCTCTATATTCCTCTTAATTAGTTATTAAACTCGTATTCTCTTGGAAAAAATAGCCCTCATCAGAAAGCCTGAAAATTAACCAAAACAAGTAGATATGCTCTTACTGATCCGGGCAAAAGGAACGAGTTCTAACGACAAATTACCATCTCTAAGCACAACGGAAACTAAAGGAAAATATCATATTTGCTTTTATGTAACTTTGCAGGTTTAATTCATGACATTACAAATTTACAACTACTCTGTAAAGACTTTTCAATATGACGCACTCATCAGCTCGGAAGCTAACATGCATGCCTTTTAAAGTTAAGGCCATAAAACTGCCAAATCATTGTCATGGTGATTCACAGCATTAGATGATCAATATAAAAGTATTACATCTAAATCAATTAATGGAGCATCTCATGGTCTAAAAATGAAATATGCATCCAATTTCAAGTAAGGATTAAGACCACTATTTGTTTGCACTAAGATACCTGCAAAGCTGTAGAATTTCATTTTCAAAACCTAGTTTCATATTGTATGCTATTGTCTCACTAGCCATTCTTCATTCGGAGGAATTTGTAAGCTACAAGATAAGCAATGAAACTTTGTATACATTAAAGCTAAAAGTTCAAATATATTAACATCTGTGACCGAAAATTGGTGACCAACAGTTAAGAATTCCCGAACCCTAGGGCTGAGCTAGTAGCTAGCTACATATCAGTTGTTCTTTTTCATCATGACGTTATTCAGCGACACAAAATGCAGAGAATGGCTGAGCCATCCAAGAAAGACTTCGTCTAAAATCACACCTCTTCCATGAAATCCTTGTAAAAATGCAATACAGATGATGTTCCTATTATCATGCCCTTCATTTTCTTTTTCTGCGCTATTATGATATCATCCAAGTACACTAAATAAAAGTAGTAGCCATACTGTTTATTTAAGAAGGATATCATATCAAAATTGAAAAATAAATATCAACAAAAATGGGATGAAACTGCCTGCAGACCCCCACAAACTATAGTCCGTTCTTAAATAGACCGGTCAAATTTATTCTCACCAGATGAATTAGGAATTCCTCAACCATAACGGCAGTTCCATAAAATCTAACAAAATAACCCGCTTTTAAGCTAATGTAAAGTGTTGGTTCCATGAACAGTTAGCACCTGAGAGCTATTGACGAAATCCCTAAAGATAACTCAAATCAAACTAATCAACAGTTGAGGTGTCATATTAAAAAAATTGAGGGACTAGATAAGAATTCGCTGGTTTTCATGCATTTTTAACTTATTTAAGGAGAAACAAAAACAGCACTGCCAAAGAATATAAATGATAAATATTTTTGACAAATACATGAAAAAGAAAATTTGCTTTAGTATGGATAATGAACATACAAAGTCGACATTACCTGTCTAGCAGGGTATAGGACCAATGCCTGAGATCACGGGCACGATGGGAGCATGGGTTAGGCGAAAAGAATCTTATTCTCTTTTCAAACTGCGTTATTGTATAATCTCATCGTATACCAAGTAGGGAAGAACCCATTTCGAGCCATTGCCTGCATCCATCTCTCTGCCTCCTTCCTCTGGCCATCCTTGCAAAATCCGTGTACCATAATATCGAAAGTCCAGCGGTTAGGCTGAAATCCCTTCTTGCACAGCCTCTCAAACAGACTAGAAGCAAGATCCATCCTCCCTCCCATACTCAATCCCCTTAATAGCATATTGTACGTATAAATATCGACAGGAAAGAATCTCTCAATCTCTTCTTCCAACTTGTCCAGATTCCCTCTCAGCCTGATCCCTCCTGAAAACGCCGCGATGAGCTGGCCAAGCAAAAGCCGGCCCGATTGCTGATCCTGAATCTCACTGCTCGTGCCCACTGAATCGACATCCGCTTCTTTATCCCTGGACTGAAGCCAAGCACGGAGGAGGGCCTGGCTTTTCAAAGTATGAAGCAATAGCACGTTGCATAAGAATGCCGAAACAGGGCGACCCGTCTCTCTGAAATCGTCGAGGACTTTCACCACAGTATCGTAATCCTTTGAAGAGCTCAACGTGAGCACGAGTTCCTCGTAGCACTGAAGGCTGGGGATCAATCCTCTCTCCCGCGCCTCTTTCCAGAACACGACCGCCTGCTCCGGCTTCCCCGCTTCGCAAAGCCCCGATATGAATACATTATACAACTTATTGCTCAGGCCCCGCTTCTCCCGCAGATAGTTGAAGAAGCTAAGCGCGTCGAAGATGCGCTTACTCTTTAGGTAACCGTGAAGGAGGAGGATGTCGGTGTCCGTATTAGGTTGGATACCTGCATTCTCCATTCTGGCATACAGTTCCCTCGCCATACTGGGCTTCTTGGCGTGTGCGGCCCCATCGATGAAGTAGTTGTAGCAAGTGAGTGGGTCAAGCTCCTTGCGTGCCAACTGCTTGTCTAAAAGCCCGAGAACCTCTTCGTACTTATCCCGCTCGCAAAGGGAGCAGACGACGGATCGGTAAAGGCTCCGGCTCGGAGTGTGCCCCATGTCTTGCATCTCGAGTATAAATCGAGGGAGGACGTCGACCCTCCCCATAGTGATAAATGCCGTGATGAGACTAGTGTACGTGGACCGATGGCGATAGATAATGGCGGCATTCTCTTCCCCTATCATCTGTGGCAACATGAAGGCCTCTTCCACATCCCCTGCTTTGCAGAGGGCCGAGAGGTACTTGGTGAATACCGCAGATATGGGCCGCACTTTCCTCTTCAGGGCACCGTCGAGAAGCTCCTGCATCTTGCTGAGTTTACCTTCGCGGCAGAGCACGTTGGCGAGGATGGTGAAGGTTTGCCTCCCCGGGAAGTAGCCCTGCTGGATGGAAGTCTCGAGAACGGCACACGCCTGGTCGACGTCCCCCTCCCTGCAGAGCGCGGCGATGAGCTCATTGTAGACTGCGTTGTTGGGGTCGACGCCGAGCTCCATCCGGGCGTTGTAGAGGTGGACGGCGACGTCGACGAGGCCGGCCTTGCAGAAGAAGCGGAGGGCGGCGTTCATGGTGGCGCGGTCGGGGGCGATGCCCTCCTCGAGCATTTCGACGAGCAGGTCGTAGACCTTGTCGAGGTGGCGGAGGTTCTCGCGGAGGAGGCGGCGGAGGAGGTCGTTGTAGCTGGAGACCTCGGGGATGTAGTCCTCGGCGAGGCGTTTGCGGGCGAGGAAGTCGAGGGCGTCGTCGAGGCGCCCGGCTCCGGCGAGGGCGCCGATCCACGCGGCGTAGACGTCGGCGGAGCCGAACTCGTCCACGAGGCGCGCGGCGGCGGCGAAGCGGCGGCGGCGGCAGAGGGCGCGGACGAGGGTGGCGGCGGCGCGGGAGGAGGCGGCGGCGGCGGCGGCGGGGGAAAGGTCGCGGCGGAGGAGGAGCTCGGCGTCGGTGAAGCGGCCCTGGCGACAGAGGGCTTTGAGGCGGATGCAGGAGGTGACGGGGCCGGCGAGGCCGCGGGAGGCGATGTGGGAGTGGAGGGAGTCGGCGAAGTCGAAGAGGGAGGCGTCGACGAGGGCGTTGAGGAGGACGTGGAAGGAGAACGCGTCGAGGTCGAGGCCGCGGAAGCGCATGCGCCCCAGGAGGTGGAGCGCGAGCTCGGGCTTCCCCGCGACCGAGTACCCCACCACGAGCGTGTCGAGGAACCGCGGGTTCGAGGGCCCGCCGCCGATCGAGGCGACGAAGGGCCTCGCGCCGCCGCCGCCGCCGCCGCCTCCGGCGAGGGCGGGGGAGTCGCCGGCGCCGGAGAAGAGGCGGAGCCAGTCGAGGACGACGGGGATGCCGCGGGGGGAGCGGGAGAGGAGGCGGAAGATGGCGTGGTAGGCGGAGCGGGAGTGGCGGTAGGGGTGCTGGCGCCCGGACCAGTCGAAGAAGCGGAGGCGGAGGAGGAGGAGGGGGTCGCTCCCGTCCCCGGCGGAGGAGGGGGGGATGAGGGAGGGGCGGGGGCGGTGGCGGAGCGCGGAGAGGACGAGGGACTCGGAGAGGGGGAGGCGGAGCGGGGAGAGCGCGGCGTCGAGGGAGGCGTCGTCGTCGGCGTGGGACGAGGCGAGCGCCGCGTAGATCCGGTCCAGGAGGGAGACCACCTCGCCGCCGCGGAACCAGTCCCGGAACGCGGCGGCGATATCGCCGGAGCTAGGGGTAGGGTTAGGGTTTGGGAGAAGGGGGGAGAAGGAGGGGAGAGGGGGAAGGGGGGAGGGGGAGGAGGAGAAGCTACGGAAGAGGAGGAGGAGGTGGGAGGAGGAGGAGGAAGCGCGGTGGGAGAAGCGGAGGAGCATGGTTGATGTTGAAGCAGAATTAATAGAGAGAGAGAGAGAGAGAGAGAGAGAGAGAGAGAAACGGCGGTGGCGAAACGGCGTTTGGAGCCGCGCCGCCGGGGCCTAAGCTTTACTTTGTCATTTCCTCGCTGTTTTGTAGGAGAAGAAAATGGTGATTTAGGGAACAATTGCACATATATCCCCTTAAATAAGGGTAATTTATACTGATTCTTCTAAACTTTAAAAATTCAATTTGAGAAATATATAAAGAACTGAACAGGACCTTAAACTTTAGCAATTTTGTAGAGAGAAATAAAAGTGAAAGCTTCTCTTTCAAATATTTATATAGTTGAGGGTCCTTCATACATTTTTATCGCTCTATATAAAGTTAAAACGCTCGAACTTCGTGAGAGAGTGAGAGATGGAGTTCATCGAAGAGGAGGCGCGGCCGCGCTTTGTCTTCCGCGGCGGCGGCGCCTCCTCCTCCGCCGCCGCCGCCCACGGCGGAGCCCCCTTGGGCGCCTTCTCGAAGCTCCACGCCCTCTGCTGCGTCTCCGCCGCGGCGCTTCTCCTCCTCTCCGCCGCCGCGCTCCTCCGCTACTCCCACTCCGCCCCCGCCTCCCTCCTCGCCTGGGGCGCCCTCTCCCTCCTCCTCGCCCCCTTCGCCCCTTCCTCCGCCACGGGCGGCGACCCCCGCGTCGGCCGTGGCCCCCCTCTTCCCGATCCCGCCCCCGCGGCCGCCGACGACGCCGCCCCCGCGGATCGCCGGAACCCTAGCCGCCGATCGAGATCCCGCAAGCCCGATCACTCCCCAAACTCTAACCCCCCTCTGATCGTCCCTAAACCCCCAGATCTGAACAGATCTATCCCCAGCAACGTCGATCAGATCTTACAGGAAGCGAGAGTAGAGGAGGAAGACGAAGAGGAGGAGGAGGAGGGAGAGAGGGAGTGGACGGATGAGGACTTCGATCTACTCAAGAAGCAGATCGCGAAGCATCCGGTGGGGGAGCCGCAGCGGTGGGAGCGGATCGCGGAGGCTTTCAAGCGGCGACACGATCTGAGCAGCGTGATCAGCATGGCGAAGTCATTGCCGGAGAGGAAGCCCGATTCTAGGGATTCGTTCCAGCAGTTCCTGAAGCATCGGAAGCCCTCGGATCGAGCACGGCCGGAGCTTAGCAATGGCGATGTGGGGGTCGAAGCTTCAAAGGAGAACGGCGGGTGGAGTCCGGGGGAGGATCTGGCCCTGCTCAACGCATTGAAGGCGTTCCCGAAGGATGTGTCGATGCGGTGGGAGAAGATCACGGCGGCGGTTCCGGGGAAGTCGAAGGCATTGTGTATGAAGAGGGTCACGGAGTTGAAGAGGGACTTTAGGAGCTCCAAAGCTTCCCAATCTCAATCCTGATTTTGCCAGGTGAAAATCCCGAATCTCTCTTTTTTTTCGGAATACAATTTTGTTCGAATATCAATTTGATTGATCTCCATACATAGAATCTTACATTTATGGATCATAAATTAATCAGTGTTCTAATCAAATCCATCTGTTGTTGATTGAGCAAAATATACAGAAAGGAATCTAATTCAACAATTTGAGAGTTATGGTAATCTTACAATTGTGAGACCATTGTGCTATAGTGGAGAAAATTGATTCATGAGCATGATTCTTTCGAAGATGATCATTCTATACATACATACCGTAATTCAACACTTTTTGTTGTTGGATATCATCATATGCATTCTCCTCAACTAGCAAATAGAGCAAACTTTGACCTTCAGGGCGATTTTAGCTCAGAAAAAATGGAGATAAGTTTTTATTGGATTCAACTATAGTCTTATCTGATCATTCACTATCCTGACTCTCTTTTAGGAAACCCAGATTAGATCTTTTCTCTTTACAGAGTATATTATTTTACATATCTATATGGAGAGGAGAAAAATGAGATTTTAGGGTTTAGGGTACTAATTCTCCAAATTTCTGTGCTAAGAGAAAGGTAAGCTCAACAGCTAACAGTCCCTTAGGGGAGAATAATATGAAACTGTTGCTTGGGAAAGGTTATTTATTTTTATTTTTAATTTTTTCCCCCTAGTATGCAGTGTTTCTAGAGGGCATTGAATATACTCTATTAAATGATCGAAAAGGTAAGCCGAGAAATAAGTTGAATACTAAAAGTTGGCGAAGTAGTATGTTACTGACCAAAAAAATTGATAGATACAAACATAACATTGTCGGAGTAAATCTATTCAGTTTGTAGTTAGAGTGCTTTAGTTATGGAGATAGATATCTGATTTGGGATGATGTTGTTACCAAACTTTGTGCTGTTGTGTCTTTAGGTTCTTTTGAATGTCTAGATCACAATATTGAGGGTTATCTTAAGGTTCTTTTTGGACTTCTAATGATAATATAGTGAGAGATTTCAATTTCCAACTGAACTGAACTCACGGTAGCATTTCACAACGCAAACCAAATCTAGGTTTCAGGTTTGAAAATCTTTGAAATCCACTGATTGAAACTTAGCTCGAGTACCAGTAGGCTTAGCAGCCTGAGCTATAGCTGCTTTAGATGAAAAACTTGTAATATTTATCATACGGCACATCCTTATATGCGGTTGTGATTGTGTTCATGCCTGAAGAACATAACATCTTCCTATTCTTTTCAATTCTTATCGAAAATTTTTGCAGTTATTGTTATTGCTCTAGCTTCTTGTAAAGTGTTGAGCTTGTCGGTTTATCATCTGAAGGGATTTAAACTGACATAAGCTTCTTTGCGAAGCTTAATCAAATATACAATGCTAAACTGATCTGCCGAAGTTCGTAAATGATTTGGTGACAACAATTAGTTGTCTTCGGAAATTTGATATGCGAAATAATTTTCTTTTAGCTTTCGAGTTTTCTAAGGTCTATCAAGTAGAAGTACTCAAATTGGACCAGTATTTCATGCAGGTTAGCAATGTCATCAAATTCACACTCATGACCCGATGTTTTCGTTTAACATTCAAATTCAAGAACCGCGTACTATCTAATGCACTGTTTGGCGTGACCGGAGCTTCTTCTGCAGAACCGTTCGAAGAGCACTAACAGTTCCTTCTTTTCCCCCCCTAAAAACAAATTTTTTTTTTTTTTCTGT
Source organism: Ananas comosus (assembly GCF_001540865.1). Taxonomy (NCBI): domain Eukaryota; kingdom Viridiplantae; phylum Streptophyta; class Magnoliopsida; order Poales; family Bromeliaceae; genus Ananas; species Ananas comosus. The sequence continues at coordinate 586,071 of NC_033644.1, read as the reverse complement.
TTAGCAGATACAAAAGTTTCAAATTAAAATTTCTACTTTTATTATGCAGAAGAATTTTTGAGACTTCTTTGCTACAGCAAAAGCTTTTAACTTAGATCGGAATCTGCTTCAGAATTAAACATCTTATGAAGCAGTGAGATTGTAACCTGGACATCTTTAACATACATGAGTTATAAACCATGATATAATATATTTTGGAATCTGAAAGTTTAAACTGCTCTCAAATCTATCATTGCTTCTATTATTGCTTTTACCTTTTTTGGTGTTACTTTGGTTTACTTTGTATTTTAGAATATTTAGAATTATGTCATTTCCACATTCGGTTTTTCTTAGGAATATTAATGCGTCTTATCCGAGTGATGGAATATCACACTTAAAAAGAGTATCTTAGTTCATTAAAAATCATATCCTCATTAAAAATAAATTTTGGATTTTGGACTCCTACGTTTAACTGTAAAAAAATAATTGCTACATCGCTATGTAAACATCGCGAATAACAAATATATTTCTACAAAGCTGAAATTTTTTATATTATTTTTGTAAAATTTTTTAATATTTTTAAATATGTTTCTACTGTTAGGATCCGTTAGAAAAATTTAAGTAACCATAGATAAAATATTTAATTTTGATTAGTCAAAGAAGTAAATTGGTATTTTTATCCCTTTTATATTATATCTTCTTCTTTTCGATCAGCAATGAAAAATTTTCTTTCTCTTCCTCTTTCCATTTTCTTTTTCATGCTAGCTGCGAATTCATAACTAGAATTTCTTTGTTTCCATTACATCCACGATATGTATTGCCTCGCTCATGTGGAATGGGTGTTGCATTTTCAGTCAATTTTTTCTATAATTTTTTTTCATTTTTTTTAAAAAAATATTTAGAAAAAAATGAGTGAGAAAAGAGATTATAATAACAGTGAATAGAGTTGGTGAGTAGAGTTAGCTTTTAACGAGGAAGGAGATAAAGAAAGACGATGACTATTGAAACTTTTTTAGGGAGATATTTTTGTACGACTATAGCAGTTGGAGTTTTTAAAGGAATATATTTACGAATGATAAAATTGCCACTGTAAAAAAAATAAATAATTTTCTAACAGTAACAAACTAGAGGGATAAATATAAATATCACTATATTTTTACATAAATAAGAGTTAAAAATTAAACTTTACATGGGTATATTTCTAATTTGTTATATTTATAGTAAACTGCATGCGATAAAAATCAATTTGAATCCGCTTCAATTTGCGAGAAAATAGGGCAGGACATATGGACCACTCCCACCTTTATATTAATAATAATTAAAAATTTACAAAGACAACTATTGTAGTTTAAGCTTAATTAAAAAGCAAAAAATCAAACCCTGATTAAAATAGTCAAACTCCATACTCAAAGTAGTCAAACTATTCACTATTCACATTTCACACTTAAAAACACATCAATTCGGCAACGAGTTGCCGAACACTGCCGACTTTAAGTCAGGTGTAAGGTACCAGTTTTCGTCGCGGCTTTTACGTATTATTCTCTTGTCGTTATTCGCCGGCCATTCTCCACCGTTCATCTCCTGCTCCCCACCTTCCGTTCTGCCACGTGGTGGACCCTCCTTCGCTCTGAGAACCGGGAAAGGCGACACATTCTCCTGCACCTGGTGCATAGATACATCTCATGCACCCCATCACTAAAAATATATAATAAGCCGAATAAAAAAAAAATTTGGCTAAAATCTAAAAACCTCCCTATACAACAGTTTTTTCATTTTTACTTTCTGACTTTTAAAAAGTCCATATTTTGTCATTTTAAAATTTAAAAAATATTTTCAGAAGATTATTTGGTTAATGGAAAGGGCAATTTAAAGGAATTGCATTACTCGTACTATAAGAAAATTAATAATATTTTTAATATATTTTTATTATTTTTAAAAATATTTTTTAGTATTAATTATAAGAAATAGGCGATATAGTAACGAAACCTTAACGGGGGGGGGGGGGGGACTAATTACATCAACTTCAAATTTCGAGGGGTAAAATATAGATTTTTAAAAGTCAAAGAATAAAAGTGAATATATATTTGTATATATAATTTTCTATATTTTACAATTAATTGAAAGTTTCTATTTAGTATGAAAGAATAATAAAAATTGTTCGACAAAATTTAAATATAAAATTAGAATAAAGACGTATATAAATTATTTGACCTATGAACCATTTTAAATTGACTATAAGACTTTTCAAAAGTTTGATCCTAATAATCAATTTTTTTTTTTTTTATTTGAATAATTTGATGACTCATCCAATAAAAAATTTAAAATTATTACTTATTTTAATAGAATTATATTTACAACAATTGTATAAAATATATTAACTAAATTCGTAAAGATAATTATTACACAATCACTAATTAACTCAAATTAAATAAATTAAAATATTAGATAGTAAAACCAAAATTTTTGTAATTCAGATAGTCAAATCAAAGTAGGTGATAGTAAAATTAAAAATTTTATACATTTTAATTCTTATTTTATTAATTTGCAAAAATGTTCAGTGCGGTGCATAAGACGCACGGATACACCCGGTGCACGAATGAAATCCTCGTCTAGAGAGAGAGAAGCGAAAAAAAAAAGACTCTAGAGAGAGAAAGAGCGCGCGCGCGGAGAGAGAGAGAGAAGCTTCGAGCGTATAAAAGCAATCTCGGATCGAACGAACCCTCTCTCTCTCCATGTGAGCTCCAAATCGCAATCCCCTCTCTCTCTCTCTCTCTCTCTCTCTCTCTCTCTTTTAATTTCGCTCTAATTTTCTACGAATTTTTCTCATTTTTTTCCGATCCAAACCCCAAAAACCGAGCAATTTTATCATCATCGACTTCGGGAATGCCCTAGTTTTGATCGAAGAGGTGGTTTCGGAGGTAGGAGGAGGAGGAGGAGGAGAAGGAGGAGGAAGAGTAGCCATGGCGTGCGAGGGTTTTTGGAGGTGTCTTTTGAAGCTTCTCAACTTCGTACTCATGGTCGCTGGGGTGGGAATGGTGGGTTATGGGGTTTACTTGCTTGTGGAGTGGAGTAGGGTCGATTTTGGGGGTGGTGATGAATTGGAGATGCTGGAGTTTGGAAGGCCCATGTTTCTCACTGTTTCTGCGTCTGCGAGTTTCGTCGATCGGCTCCCGAGAGCTTGGTATGCGTTATCTGATCTCTTTACTAGATTAAGGTTTTGTTTTTGTATCCAAAATTAAAGTTTTTTTCGAATATAAATATTAAAAACACCATTTTTAGAGATGAATGCATGTTTTATATAATTTATTATGGTATCATAGTTCGAGTCCTTTATATAATTTCCTCTCAATTAATTCAAGCACACGTTTTGAGCCTATAGAGGTGCGTTGAATATAAATATTAAAACACTGCTCTTTGGTAGTTTAAGATTTTGAAAAAAAATCTTCTTCATAATTGTAGAACTGCAATAGTTTGTTTATTTATTTTGTATCTTAGTTCCATTTTACATGTTAATATTAATATATTGGGCAATCACAGGAAGGAAAAACTCAAAAAGAATGGAGAGAAATGAATGTTACTGTGAGGTGCTGTAATGTTTCATAGGTTGTTGCATGTTGGGTTTAGTTGAGCCAAGGATGTTAAAAGTGATGCTTTAGCAGTATGGTGGATAAGGCAGAGAATACCTAGGAGGCGCGAGGGGACTCTCTCAAAGGAACTTGGAAAAATAGTCCCGTAGCTTCGGGAGAAGGGGTGCCTCCTCACAGAGGGGGTCGCAGTGACCCGGCATGCGTGTTTGTTTACCAAAAATGTCTAAGACAGGACAAGTAGACTCTTTCTTTTCACTAATTCCATCAATTGTTTGTGGTAGTTTGTTAATAATCTGCCATCAGATAGTCTTGAAAAAGTATGTTAACCACCTTGTTCAAATTCAAGTAATAGATGCTTAAAATTTTATACTTGTCATGAACTTTTCGCTGCATTGAAAGATAAGGGTTTGATTCAACTGTTTCATCATAGCTTCTTGTATCTTGCAGGTTCATTTACTTATTCATCGGCATTGGAGTTATACTCTTCATTATATCTTGCTTTGGCTGTCTTGGAGCAACAACTAGAAACAGATGCTGCCTTTCTTTTGTATCCTTTCTTTGAATCTACTTTACATGAACAGAACTTTATTTTCTATCTGCTTTTAGTTTAGTCATATCACGTTTATTGGCGGAACTCCGATGCTCTATGGTCTCTAGAACTTTTCATTAGTTAGTTTCTTATTTGGGTCGCTAGATTCTGCAATCATAAGGTGATATTTCGATGACCGAAGAATATGTATAATTATTTCAAAGTGCAAACTTTCTTATTTGATTTAGTGATCTATCAAATGCTGGCATTAAGACAAAATACTGCAGTGTCAAACACTTATCTGTAGTATGTTTTCTAGAGATAAATTTCTAGTGGAAAAAGCTGTATAAATTTTTCTGTCATCCTGAAAATTGTACCCTGTTCACTTGATAAGGTTTTTATAGAAGCGTTGATTTAGGATCAAAAGGCAGTTTATAATTTGTTTCCATGTTAAAAAAGGTTCTTCATATATTTTTCAATCCTATGAAAAGAACAAAAATCCCATATTATTTATTTTTTGATTCTTCTCTTGCAGCTTCCCTACTTATAAATGTTGATTAATATTGCAAAAGCACTTAGCTGCATTATGGCTTCTTTAACTCAAGAATAGTACTCTTTCTTGATCATCCTGATGATACTAGTAGAGCTTGCAGCAGCAGCTGTAATTTTCTTCTATCACAGCTGGAGAGAAGTCAGTTTCTTCAAATCTATTTTTTCCCCTCATTTTCAACTCCTGTCAGCCCATGAACAATGGTTTCCTTTCCATGCAGGCAATTCCTGCCGATAAAACTGGAGACTTTGAGATGATGTACACTTTCTTAAAAGATAACTGGAAAATTGCCAAGTGGGTTGCCTTAAGTGCTGTAGTATTGGAGGTAAAGTCCGAATAAGCTATAATATCGTATCCCAACTAAACTTGGTTATTATAGAAAAGCATGATGTGAAACACTACATTATATTCATCGATCATCGTAGACGCAAATCGTATCTTTAGGCCAAAGTTTCCAAATTCCAACCTTAATTTTTTTTTATTATATAAGGTTATTCACTTTTGAGAAAGAGGTTCAGTATTAAGTTACGAGATTGAGGTATATACGACTGATTCCACAGGCATTGATGTTCTTGTTGGCTCTCATAGTGAGAATGGTGAATGGACATGCGGACTATGATAGTGACGACGAATACATTGCTCCACGACTCGGAACTCAGAAGCCATTGATTAATAGAATAAACATTCCTTCCTCTGGTGAGCCCACTCTCAATAACCGTCCGGTCCGGAACGACACCTGGAGCCAACGGATGAGAAAGAAGGTACTGAATCTTCTATTTTGAAAAGGTCTAATCTTTGCATCTTGTGAAATCCAGTAGTTGCTTACACGCGGCTTTTTATATGATGATTACGTGGATGTTTTTTCTAATTTAATGGAGAAATTTAACCAAAAGTGTAACATTGTAACGGAATTCGAAGGTTGAGGGATCCTATCATAACAATTGAAAAGTTTGTGACGGGACTAGAACTACGTTAAACGTGTAACATTCATGACATATTGAATACAAATTAAAATCCTGGCCTGTATGTAATGTGAGGAATTTTTTCACTTATCAGCTTAAGCTTTTGGATGGGGTCTGAGCCATTAAATAGAAATGTCGAGGTCCCTAAGTGCAATTTACTTGTTATGATGACGTTGTCTATCATTGTGACTTTCGGATATCTCTAACCATTTCATTTTCATGAATTTTGGCAGTATGGTCATGATACGTTGGAGTTCACATACAATCCGACAGATCCAAGCAGGTTTCAGCAGGCAACTATAGCTCCCGCGAACGACAGGGGTCGATGTGCCATTCTTTGAAAGACAAAATTGTTCATATGATTCCTGCTAGTGTTGTGCTCGTACAATAGTCGGATTTTTAGGGTTTTTTCAACTCCTAGATTCAGTTGAGTGTGTAGAAATAATTGGACTTGTAATTCTGAAGCTCTAGCATGTTATCATCTTCTCTGATAAATCATCTCTCATTCTCATCTTTAAAGGTTTCACTTTCAGAATTTGTTGATAATTTGAGTCACATTATGAACTTTAGAAAAGTTCATGACCAAATCAGTTGATCTAGTTTTTTTTTTTTTAAAAAAAAAAATATTCGAAAGATTCAGACACACCGTTTTCTGCTATTAGATATTGTTAACATTGCTTGGGGATTCAGATTCGATAGTAAATAAGGATGTGTGTAATGAACACAAATAAGTTATTTTGTGTTGTTAATTTTTTTTTCATTTCCAACTTTTTTTAATCGTCTTATCTTATTAATCCAATCGCATTTAATGTGTTTAATGTTTTTATCTAGCGCCGTTGATCAAATGTTATATATACTAGAAAGAAAACAAATCCTAGTCGTCCATCATTCCCCTTTAGCAATCACATTCTCAACATATTCTTATCATATTAAAACTCGGCAAACCCTTATAACGCGGTATCACCAAACGTATGGATCATAGCTGTTAGCTCCCGCCAAATTTCAAATTCAAAACCCTCCCTTTCCTCGTCAAATCTCCACCATTTCAAACAACTCCACGCCAAGCTCTTCTGAACCGGAGAGATCGAAGAAACCCTAACCCTCGGCAAGCTTGTCGCCGATGTTGTCACCTCCCACCTCTCCAACCTCCGCTACGCCCGCTCCCTCTTCTCCCAAACCCCCGCCCCGCTCCGCAACGCCTTTATGTACAATTCCATGATCCGCGGCTCTGCCGAGAGCCCCGACCCCGACAAATCCGTCTCCTTCTACAAATCCATGCTTCGAGACGGGTTTTGGCCCAACAATTACACCTACTCGTTTCTCCTCAAGGCGTGCTCTCGCGTCCCCGAGCACCCGCACCTCGGCCGCTCCCTCCATGCCTCCGTCGTCCACCGCGGGCTCGAAGGTAAAGACCCCTTTATACAAACCTCGCTCATAAGTTTCTACACTTCGATTGTCGACATGGACTCTGCGCAGAAGGTGTTCGATCGAAGTCCTAAGAGAGATGTAACCGTATGGAACGCGCTCAAGAGAAATCACATGCAAATTCCCAAATCCAACGTTTTATCAGAAAAAATGTTTATTACAGAAATTTAAAGAAATTCACAGAAGAGAAAGAGAGAGCGATGATCTCAGCTGAAGTCTCCCATCCGAATCACCCGCGCCCGAGCTTGCGTCCGCGCCCGCGCCCGCCGCGCTCCACGGCATGCGCCAGTAGGAGAAGGAAGCCGGTGACATAGTCAAGATATTCCTCACCTGTGTAGTCGGGGGAGATCAAAATCCTCCTCCTCCGCCTTCTCCTTCTCCAGGATCGCCGGATCATTCTCCTCCTCCTCCTTCTCTTTCTCCAGGATCGCCGGATCATTCTCCGGGGCGAAATCGCCGGAGCGGGGCGCCGGCAATGATTGGATGCGAGAGATGATGGATCCCATTGCTCGAGGGTTAGGGTCGGAGATAGGGATGGTCGGTACTGCGTTGTGTATATATATCGGCCGGGGCCGGGTTCCGAAGAACCTGTCGCCGAGAAAAGTGACCACATTAGGCGGAGCGAGGCCGGGAGGGGTGCGGAGCTGGGCGGGGAGTTGGGGCGCGGTGCGTTGGGGTGCGGCGTGGGGTGAGCCGGTCGGAGAGGGAAGGACTTAAAAGGTGTCGTTTGGTTCATATATAAGGTAGAACTGCTAATTCCAAGAATAGGTATAAATGTTGGAACTAGCTAGAAATATTATATTTTTGTGTTTGGTTGAGTATTATGTTTATACGGTACAATAATAAGAAAAATAATATTTGTGTTTGGTTGAGTATTATGTTTGTATGGTATAATAATAAAAATAATAATATTTNAGTCTCGAGCCCAGATCGGTGGCCGGGCCGGATCCGGGCAGAGCAAGGCCGGGAGGGGGGGAGCGAGGCGGGGAGGTGGGTTCGGGTGAGGCGGGCGGAGAGGGAAGAACTAAAAAAAAAACAGAAAATATTTAAATCGCGTGTCAAATTTTAAATTTAAATTTGAACATAAAAATTCATATTGAAATATTTAAAACTTCAGCAAAAATTTAAATTTTGAAATTTTAGATTTTAGAAATTTAAAACTTTGAATTAAAAGAAAAACGGTTAAAAATTATAATATTTAAACATTTATGCATCTTTTTATCATATCGTAATTCCTGGCTTTATTGATGATGGGGTACAGCGATTTGATCTTTTCTGGTATAAAGTAGAACGCTAGTTCCAAGAATAGGTATAAATGTTGCAACTAGCTAGAACTATTAGATTTTTGTGTTTGGTTGAGTATTATGTTCATACGGTATAATAATAAGAAAAATAATATTTGTGTTTGGTTGAGTATTATGTTTGTATGGTATAATAATAAAAATAATAATATTTGTATGTATAAGATAGAATAAGATGAATAAATATTAGTTAGGGGTTGAAATTACGTTTTTACCCCTCGTGCCACTAATCCTATATTAAAAGCAAAATGTGGTATAATTAAATATAAATATAAATCATATCTTCGTTGTTGTAAAATTATGTAATTAATTACTATATTGTTAAAAAAAATTCTATTTTTTTAAATAATTTTTTTCTGCCAACTTGCTCTTGTTATAATTAAATTAAAGTTCTTCTAAAATTAAATATATTTAGTAATACTGCAATAAGGTTTATAACAAAGTTACCAAATAAATAACTATAGTAAAACAAATAAATGTTCAAACATTCCAATACATATGTTACATACCATATGTTTCAAACTTTCAATCCAAAAGTTTCATAAATTCCAATCCAAATGCTGCAATCATTTCAATCCATATTGTGAACAACATATGCAATCAGGACGATGCATTGATTGGATTCCTAAAAGACACGATTTACAATTGAAAATTTTAAAATTTTAAAACTTACAAATTTAAAAGCACACATCTTAATTTTTTTAATTAACAACTTTAAATTTTCAAATTCAAAATTTAAATTCTTTCATTTTAATTTGAATTTTAAATTTTAAATTTTAAATTTTTAATTTTAAGTAATAAATTTTTAATATTAAATTTAAGTTTTAAATATTTAAATTTAAGTGAGGGAGAGAGGAAGAGGAGAGCTGTCTATAAACGGGATACTATACGAATTAAAAAAAAAAAAACAAAGAAAAAAAATCATAAGCACTTAAAAAAACAGAGGCCATTAAAAAGTTTTCGATATATCCTTCGCAACTTCCGAAATGCGGAAGCCTTTTTTTCCCGCCATTGCACCGATTGCGATAGCTGACATTGCAACATTACTAGCGACCACGAACTTATTATCCTTTATCATTTTCTCATTTTTGGCCGCCAGCTTTTCAAATTTATATTTTTCTTTTTCATTACTAATTCTCAGACGTATAAGTTTTTTAGCCATATCAGCAAGATCGGCCTCGGCCGCCGCCGCCTCCGCCGCGAGATCTGCGTCCGCTGCCACCCTCTCATCGTTAAATAAAATGAATAAATGCATACAAAATAAGAAGACAAAGGAGAGGGAGAAAGAAAAAGAAAAATATCTTACTTTTCTTATTTCCGTCCATCGTAGGATCGCTTAAGAGGTCCGGATAAACTAGGTTGGACAGGTGAAGGACTAGGGATTGGAGTGTTGTTGATGAAAGGGTTGGAGAGGTGGGTGGGAGTATTTATAAACTTGTATGAAGTGGAAACCTGAGGCGCGTGAGGGCGAGTGGGAGTATGTATGATGTTGTTGATGGAGGAGTTGGAGAGGTGGGTGGGAGTATTTATAGGCTTATATGAAGTGGGAACCTGAGGCACGTGACGGGGAGTGGGAGTGACCAGCCTGCGCTCCCTCCTAACGTACATGCCAAGCACAGCTTTCTCTCTCCTCCCCCCTCTTTCTCTCTCTCTAGTATTTAATAATAATAATAATTAATTTTTATAATAATAATAATAAATAAAAATTTAATAATAATAAATAATAATAATAATGTTAAATATAAAAATATTTAAACACCGTTCTCTAACAGTTTAAGCTTTTAGAGTACAACGGTTGTTTCATATGGTATCAGAGCAGGAGGTCCTGAGTTCGAGTCACGCCAGGCTCCTAGCATATTAATTTCCTCCCATTTATTTCAAGCCCACGTCATAAGCCGATTAAAAAGTCTCGAGCCCAGATCGGTGGCCGGGCCGGATCCGGGCAGAGCAAGGCCGGGAGGGGGGGAGCGAGGCGGGGAGGTGGGTTCGGGTGAGGCGGGCGGAGAGGGAAGAACTAAAAAAAAAACAGAAAATATTTAAATCGCGTGTCAAATTTTAAATTTAAATTTGAACATAAAAATTCATATTGAAATATTTAAAACTTCAGCAAAAATTTAAATTTTGAAATTTTAGATTTTAGAAATTTAAAACTTTGAATTAAAAGAAAAACGGTTAAAAATTATAATATTTAAACATTTATGCATCTTTTTATCATATCGTAATTCCTGGCTTTATTGATGATGGGGTACAGCGATTTGATCTTTTCTGGTATAAAGTAGAACGCTAGTTCCAGGAATAGGTATAAATGTTGCAACTAGCTAGAACTATTAGATTTTTGTGTTTGGTTGAGTATTATGTTCATACGGTATAATAATAAGAAAAATAATATTTGTGTTTGGTTGAGTATTATGTTTGTATGGTATAATAATAAAAATAATAATATTTGTATGTATAAGATAGAATAAGATGAATAAATATTAGTTAGGGGTTGAAATTATGTTTTTACCCCCTCGTGCCACTAATCCTATATTAAAAGCAAAATGTGGTATAATTAAATATAAATATAAATCATATCTTCGTTGTTGTAAAATAGAATAATAGTAATTTTTCTAAGATTTAGTGGTGATTGGTGTAATAGCATAATCAAGAGATAAATAGTCAAAGAGCTAGATCTAACGGTAAAAGTGTATACTGCAAACACACAAACTATTACGAAATTCAAAAATCACAAAGAACAAGATTACGAAATCCAAAAACCACAAAGAACAAGATTACGAACACAAAGAACAAGAATAGAAGAAGAGAAAGGATGATCTCTCCCATCGATTTATCCACGTTCGCGCCCGCGTCCGAGCCCGCGGCCGAGCCGGAGCCCGCGTCCGAGCCCGCGACCGAGCCGAAGCCCGCGGCCGAGCCCGAGCCCGCGCGGGCGGCGCTCCACGGCGTGCGCGAGGAGGAGGAGGACGCCCGCGATGTAGTCCAGTAATTCATCACTTGTATAGTCAGGGGGGATATCCTCCTCCTCCTCCTCGCCGGCCTTCGCCGGATCGACCTCCTCGCCGGCCTTCGCCAGATCCTCCTCCTCCTCCTCCTCCTCCTCGCCGGCCTTCGCCGGATCGNTCCTCCTCCTCCTCGCCGGCCTTCGCCGGATCGGCCTTTTTCGCCGGATCGGCCTCCTCGCCGGCGGCTCCGATGCGGGAGCGGGAGCGAGAGAGAAGATCCCATTGATTAGGGTTTGTGGTTAGGGTTTGGGTTGGGGGCTTTGGGGAGATAGTCGGCGGTCCTATGTATAGGCCCCGGCCAGGGCCGGATTCGGGTCGACGGGTTCCGAAGAACCCGTCGCCCTGGAGCGGGGCGGGGAGGTTGGTTGGGGCTCGGCTGGGGTGAGCGCGGCCGAGCGGGAAAAACGAAAAAATTTTTTTTTTTAAAATTCAAACTAATTACTTATTTTAGTAAATTTATATTTACAATAATTATATAAAATATATTAAAAATAAATAATGCGTTCAAAATTTTAAATTACACCATCGCTAATTAGCTTAAATTAAATAAATATAAATATTAGATAGTAAAATTAAAATTTGTGTAATTCAGATAGTCAGTTCAAAATGGATGAGAGTAAAATCAAAATTTTTATACATTTTATTTATTATTTTATTAATTTGCAAAAATGTTTAGTGCGGTGCATAAGACGCACGGATACACCCGGTGCACGAATAAAATCCTCGTCTCGAGAGAGAGAGACTCTAGAGAGAGGAAGAGCGCGCGCAAAGAGAGAGAGAGAGAGAGAGAGAAAGAAGCTTCGAGCGTATAAAAGCAATCTCGGATCGAGCGAACCCTCCCTCTACATGTGAGCTCCAAATCCCAATCCCCTCTCTCTCTCTCTCTTTTAATTGCGCTCTAATTTTCAATTTTCCTCATTTTTTTCCAATCCAAACCCCAAAAATCGAGCAATTTTATCATCATCGACTTCGGGAATGCCCTAGTTTTGATCGAAGAGGAGGTTTCGGAGGTAGGAGGAGGAGGAGGAGGAAGAGGAGCCATGGCGTGCGAGGGTTTTTGGAGGTGTCTTTTGAAGCTTCTCAACTTCGTATTCATGGTCGCTGGATTGGGAATGGTGGGTTATGGTGTTTACTTGCTTGTGGAGTGGAGTAGGGTCGATTTTGGGGGTGGTGATGAATTGGAGATGCTGGGATTTTGGGGGTGGTGATGAATTGGAGATGCTGGAGTTTGGAAGGCCCATGTTTCTCACAGAGGGGGTCGCAGTGACCCGGCATGGGCGTTTGTTTACCAAAATTGTCTAAGACAGAGGAGGTACACTAATTTTACCAAATACTTACGATAAAATATAATAAAATAAAAACAATCCAACCGGTATATTACAAAAGCACAACAGACATTACTAAGTATGCAATCAAAGTAAATTATGTCTACATATTCCATACAAGTATATATAATTAGCACAACCTGAAAGCAAACCCATTTAATACAATCCAATATAAACGAAAGTTTAAATAATTAACTTTTGCTATTCCATAACTGGTTTGTGATACTAGTTCGAGTATCGTCACCCCGATGTGAGTCCGATATGACGCCGAAATCACTCGGGTCTTCTTCTTCATCCTCAGGATATGTTTTCGACGACGCTTTTTAAACGACGCTTTATTCTAGCATCTTTAATATTTGGTATTTACCGACACTATGATTAAGCGTCGCCAATATACATATTTTTATCAAATATTTATAAAAATTTTTCGACGCTATTTATTAAAACGTTGGTATATTTATCCCGACATGTTTATTTAACGACTCTTTGCTCGACGCTTTTGCAAGCGTCGGGATATTTTTTGCCGACGCTTTAAAGCGTCGCTAATTATTGTTTAAATGTCCTTAGATACAAGATTTTTTTGTAGTCCCGCGCTCGCCAGCGCGAGGAGGAGGACGTGGAGATACTCGTCGGTTGTGTAGTCAGGGGGGAGATCGTCCTCCTCCTCCACCACCTCCTCGCCGGAGCGGGGGCTTTCTCTTTCTCCAAGATCGGATCCTCCTCCTTCGCCGAATCGGCTGGATCGGCGGCTCGGATGAGGGAGTTGGGCGCCTTATTCTCCTCCTTCTTCGCCGGATCGATTGGATCGGCGGCTCGGATGAGGGAGTGGGGCGCCTTCTTCTCCTCCTTTTTCGCCGGATCGGCCGCTCGGATGCGGGAAAGGGCGGATCCCATTGGGTTAGGGTTAGGGTTAGGGTTTAGGCTTTGGGGAGATAGGATGGTCGCTACGGCGGCGTCGTCTATATATATAGGTCGGGGCGGGGGCCGGGCCCGGGGCCTGGTCGACGAGTTCCGAAGAACCCGTCGCCGAGAAAACTGACACATCGGCGGAGCGAGGCCGGGAGGGAGGCGGAGCGGGGCGGGGCGGCGTGTGGTAAGCGGGGCGGAGAGGGAAGAACTAAAAAAATATATATATATATTTAAATCGCGTGTCAAATTTTAAATTTAAATTTAAACATAAAAATTCAGATTGAAATATTAAAACTTCAGCAAAAATTTAAATTTTGAAATTTTAGATTTTAGAAATTTAAAACTTTGAATTTAAAAAAACGATTTAAAATTATAATATTTAAGTTTCAAATTATGTTTTTCAGATTTTTAAAATTCAAATTTTAATTTTAAAATTCTCACTTTAGTTAATTTCACATTTTAATTCTTGAATATCAAATTTTAAATTTAAAATATTCAAATTCTAAATTTATGTTTTAAAAGTTCCAAAATCATTATTTTAAATTTAAATTTTTATGATTCAAAATTTTAAAATTTAGATTTTAATTTGAAATTAAAAAATCATTTGCAGATTTAAAAATTCAAAATTTGAATTCTTAATATTTAAATTTTAATTTATAGTTTAAACTAAACCATCAGATTTTAAATTTCTTTGCAAATTTAAATTTATATTTAAAATTACATTTAAATTTTATTTATTTTCAAATAAATTTTAGAGAAAAAGATTTATTTTCCGCAAACATCAAAAATATTTTGCCGAATAGTTTTACAAAATCACTACGGAAAAATCGCTTTCCACCGAGCTTGACCAACCGCTCAATAGTTTTTAACCAAAACCAATGTTTCCAACTGAAATCAATTGATCTATTTGGCATAAATTCTAGAAAAGTTATTTTTAAAAAGATGAATGAAATAATGATGAAATTATGAGAGGACAGGTAAATACATCAACTTGAAATTTCAAAGGGTAAAATAGGTTTTTTGAAAGCCAAATAAGAAAAGTTAAAAAACCAATATTTACATAAAATTTTTTATAAAATTTTTTTTTTTTAAGAGAAGGATAGCATGCTATCCGCTTCATTCAGTAAGGATGAAAATTAAGCTACATGGGTGAGGCAGCAAGGCCTCGGCAAGTGACGAAACAAAAGTGAGATGAAAAAAAAAAAAGGTAAAGGTTAGTCGGGCATAAGTTTCATCCACAGGTCCATCAACTGTTTGATCTTATATGTACCTAATGTTGGGTCAACCTGAGTCGTCCTGAAAATCGCACTATTCCTAAGGTCCCAGGTGATCCACCGGCTGGCTATAAGTTCTATGAATCGACCAGTAGGTGTCGAAGGGGTTCTATTTGTTTCTGCCCATCTGTCCCAGACCACACGCACATCCTCTCCCAGGTCCCCCAGTTGGAAGTTCTCCTAGATGAAATTTTTATAAAAATTTTTATTTAGCAAAAAAGTACTATATATTTTTTCCGACATAATTTGAATATAAAATCAGGATACAAATGTACATAAATTATTTGAATTATGGATCATTTTAAATCGATTATATAATCTTTTAAAATTTTTATTTTATTACTCCAATCTTTCAACTTTTTGGATTTAAATAATTTGACAACTGATCTGATAAAAATTCAAACTAATTACTTATTTTAGTAGATTTATATTTCCAATAATGGGGATGAGAAGAGAGGGAATAGAGATAAAGATGGAGATAGAGATAGAGAGGAATAAGGAGTTGGGATAGAGATTTGAGGTGGGGAATTAGAGATAGAGAAGAATGGGGAGAAGAAGGGTTTAGAGGAGAAGAACTTTTGGGGAAGAAGAAATGCTGATTCTATTCATTCATGTCCCTGCAATTACATTCTTGTATCTATATATACTACTGCCTAGCACTTGAACTGAAATTAGAAATAAACTATCTATGAGGGCTAAACAGCAAAAGTGATAAATTGAGGAAGAAACTCGGGTGGGCTGCCAACTGAGAGTAGTTGGGCCCCCGCTGGCTTGTCCGAAGCTTGAATTGGGTAAACGGGTACCGGGTTGCCCTATCCGCATGATCCTCCAAGGCTCGGGTTGTGGGTCCGCGTTTCTCACCCGCTCCGGAGATCTGCAAATCCGACCAGAAGATCCTGTCGGACCTCCTTCTCCCTTCGCGTTCCTCCCATCTTCTTCTCCACCGCCGGCGTCGACCTCAAGCGGGGCGTGCTGATGACGGCGTGAGCCGACTACCAAGTCTCCCAGAAGACGCTGTGGGTCTGGCTCGGCTTCTCGCGCTCGCGCCCGCAGCGCCGCCCTTCCTCGTCGCCCGCCGGAGTTTCGCCTGAGCGCCCTTCCCGCCGGTTCACCCCGCCGAGCTCGCTCCTTCACCAACCTGCTGCTGCTGCCACTTTTATTCTCCATTTTAACTAGTAAAGTTGCTATTTTTACTACTCTCCCATGCTAACTACTAGTACTTCTACCATTTATTCTTCAGGAAGCTCTAGCATGTCATCTTCTCTGATAAACCATCTCTCATTCTCATCTTTAAAGGTTTCACTTTCAGAATTTGTAGATAATTTGAGTCACATTATGAACTCTAGAAAAATTCATGATCAAATCATTTAATCGTCTTATCTTATTAATCCAATCGCATTTAATGTGTTTAATGTTTTTATCTAGCGCCGTTGATCAAATGTTATATATAATAGCAAAAAAATCCTAACCGTCCAACATATTCGCAGCCTATTAAAACTCTGCAAACCGTTCTAAGGCGATATCACCTAACGAAGGAATCATGAAATCCACTAACATAGCCGTTAGCTCCCGCCAAATTTCAAATTCAAAACCCCTCCTCTCCTCTTCAAACCTCCACCATTTCAAACAACTCCACGCCAAGCTCCTCCGAACCGGAGAGATCGAAGAAACCCTAACCCTCGGCAAGCTCGTCGCCGACGTCGCCACCTCCCACCCCTCCAACCTCCGCTATGCCCACTCCCTCTTCTCCCGAACCCCCGCCCCCCTCCGCAACGCCTTCATGTACAATTCCATGATCCGCGGCTCCGCCGAGAGCCCCGACCCCGACGAATCCGTCTCCTTCTACAAATCCATGCTTCGAGACGGGTTTCGGCCCAACAATTACACCTACCCATTTCTCCTCAAGGCGTGCTCTCGCATCCCCGAGCACCCACACCTCGGCTGCTCCCTCCACGCCTCCGTCGTCCACCGAGGGTTCGAAGGGAAAGACCCCTTTATACAAACCTCCCTCGTAAGTTTCTACGCTTCGATTGTCGACATGGACTCTGCGCGGAAGGTGTTCGATCGAAGTCCTAAGAGAGATGTAACCGTATGGAACGCGCTCATCAAAGGATATATCATGTGCTCTCGGCACGCGGACGCGGCTCGCGCGTTCAGGGTCATGAGCGTACCGGGGGACGAGATCACGATGCTGAGCGTTGCATCAGCATTGGCGAATCTCGGCGCGCTTGAAATGGGGAGGTGGGTGCATGCGTACATTGACCGGAATCAAATGAACATGACGGTGAGTCTTGCCACCGCGCTGATCAATATGTATGCAAAGTGTGGGGAAATCGAGAGCGCACGGTACTTGTTCGATCGAATGCCTGGGAAGGATGTCAGGATGTGGAGCATCATGATTAGCGGCTTCGCCATTAATGGGCTTGCGAAGGAGGCCTTGGACCTATTCTCTCAGATGAAATCCGCTGGCTTCAAGCCCGACTCGGTGACTCTAACTGGTGTATTAAGCGCATGCAGTCATGCAGGAATGGTTCAAGAAGGGCTGCGACTTCTCGACCGGATGGCTGCAGATTATCTCATCGAGCCCACGATCGAACACTATGGTTGTGTTGTTGATCTCTTAGGCAGGGCGGGGCAATTGGAAGAAGCATTGGCTTTGATTAACAGGATTTCGCTAAGTGCCGACGTCGCTCTCTGGGGTGCTCTTCTTGTAGCTTGTAGAGTCCACAAGAATCTCGAAATGGGGGAAATGGTCGCGAAAGAAATGCTAAAATTGGATCCTGTTAATGCAGGGGCCAGGGTGTTTTTATCTAATGTATATGCTGCTTCTGGCAAATGGGGTTTAGTTGAAGATGTAAGGAAGGGAATGAAGGAGCAAATGATATATAAGCCGCCAGGTTCTAGCTCGATCGAATTGGATGGCACAGTTCATGAATTCTTATCTGGCGACCGTTCACATTCTCACTCTGATCAGATATACAAAATGCTCGATGAAATTTGCAATATAGTGAGAAGTAGAGGGCATAAATCGACGACCAAAGAAGTCACTTTTGATATTGATGAGGAGGATAAGGAAGCATGTGTATCGCAACATAGTGAGAAGTTGGCGGTTGCATTTGGGTTGATTAATACAAGGAAAGGAGCGGTCCTGAGGATCGTAAAGAATTTAAGGATTTGCGAGGATTGCCACTCTGTAATGAAGTTGGTGTCTGAGGTATTCGATCGGACAATCATTGTTAGGGATCGGAATCGTTTTCATCACTTCAATGGTGGGTCATGTTCCTGCAGGGATTACTGGTGAGGAAAAGTTTAGTGATGGGTGAGTTCGGATCATCGATCTGTTCCTTGATTATTCGAGGTGAAAAAGAGAAAAAAAAAAAAAAAAAGAGCTTTCTGAACTATCCTAGCTGCATATTCAGATTCATGTTTGGACATCCTACAGATTGGTTGAGCCAACAAGCGGGTCACCAATCATTCATTCATTTGTAATATCAGCTATCGCCTTTAAATTACACCAAGCTCCAGAACAGATGAGCAAAGAGAACGATGAAAAGCTCCATGATCTTTTGGCACGACGATATAACATGTTGCATCAAATGGAGATGGTCATTAATATGACTACATCTGTGAGAATGATCTGTTGTTTGTTTGATTTTGGTGAACTCTGGGGAGGAGCTTCAGTGACTGGTTTCGGGAATCTTGAAGTTTCTGTTCTTTTGAATATTACATACTCTTAGATATTCTTGAAATGACCAAAAAAAAAAAAGGAAAAAAAGAACCCTACATTAATAGAAACTATGGTGTAATATCTCTCTCTGTTAAATTACCTGTAGATACTATCACAACTTGGCCACCAGCAACAGTGAAAGATGGGCTGGTGGTCTATTATGGGGAATATGCAGTAATTTTTCTCTGGGCGTGTTATTTGGTGGGGGAATATGCAGTAATCTATCCAGGATCTGAATCTGAAATAGTAAGTCAGCAGTACCCAGTTGGGACCAAAGATAATGGTTTATGTTTTGGATTTTATTAACTCTATCGAATCCGAAATTGGATGCAGTAGGATCTGAACCCACTAATTTGGGCCAAATTTGCATTGGATTGATGGTGTTAGCAGGCTATTTTTTTTTTTTTAACCGAAGTGGCTTTTTGGTGTGCTGTCATTTGATTAGATAAGAGGACTCAAGTTGCAACTTCTTTTCACCCACTTCAGCAAACTCTTCTCTTTGAAGTACATGTGAAAAGTTTTTACAGTTACTTAGGTTGTTGTCATATTCCTTTCAAGCATGCCATGCACTAATTTCAAGGACAAAGAAATGCCATTTAGACATAATAAATGGCACCCACAAATCCTTCATATCCTGAAAGTTGGCTCCCAGTGAGAGGCATTCAGAAGCTCCCCAAACAACATCACCTTTTCTGTTTCTATTCTATCACCTTCAGCCTCTGTCCATTTCCCACAGTGCTCTACTTCTAAACAGCTTGCTTTGTCACACTCTCACTTCACAGCAGTCCCCACTGGTCCCCTCTGTTGATCTCTTCTCCTCGTTTTCTTCTTGTTTATTTCAAATTCCCTCTCCATTGACACACACACACAACCAAATCCAAGCACGCACACGAAATTTCAATTTCAGCAAACAAAGTTTGAAAAATAAACCCAGGACCACCACAGCTTCCACCACACAAATACCAAATTCCAAATTCTAGTGGCTTTTCAATTGTTGGACCATTCTCTCTCTCTCTCTCTCCCTATTCCTATCCATATAGACCATCCCTATCTCCACCGACCGATCACTTTCCTTCGAACAGCATTTCATGGTCGTCGCCATCGCCTCTCTCACAGATAAGTACTGCCCCATCTGGCCCACTGTTCTGATTACGTACATTATAGATATTTGTTCTCTTATATTTTTTTTCTTCTTGCTGTTTGTAGGTTTTCATTGATGATGGCCAGTATTTCTCACCGGTTTCAATCAATTGTTAGCGACAGCAATTATCAGTAAAAATCTTTTATGCATAAGAGGTGATGCTCTGGTGTGAAATAAAAGAGCTTTTGTGCATGATTTCAACTATGTTGAATGTTAACTTCATCTTTTTGTGGTTATAATTCGTCGATGCAATGACAAAGGGAGGAACATTTTGTTGCCTCAACTTGATAGCCTTCTTGGTACTCGCCTTAACCACATACTTTCCTTTTCTTACTTTATTCGATTTTTTTTTTATCTTATCTTTCCTCTTTCCAAATAGCTCATATGAAATGTATTATTCACTTTTTGCCCGTATCTATTGATGATTCTCAGCTTTTGAGAATCTGCTATGCGGACGATCGTTTATAATTCGCAACAAAGGCTTTGGAGAACTGCGTGTTGAATCTCTTAGCACAAAAGACCATGAGAAGGAAAGGAAAGCGCTCCGAGGTAAACTTCAAAGTTGAAGCAATGAAGCTCAATTAAGTACTCTTGTACGGTATAATACACTGTCTGTAATACTGTTTGTATCCTCAAATTTCTGTTTATTTTTGTTTTTTGTATTATTTGTGCGAAATAGTCCTTCTGGCCTTCGATTGTTATGCGAAAGTGGCTCAACATAAAGCCGAAGCTGCATGAGTTCAGTGAAGATGAAGTCGACACCGAGAGCGAGGATGACGGTATGATATTCCTGTGTCTACTTAGTTTGTGAGTGGTTGTTTATGTGCATCCATTGAAGACAATAATTTGATTTTTTTTATCTTATTCTTTTTCCCACCATTCTTAGAAGCGAGGAACACCGGAGAGGATACCTTGTTAAATATGTTGACAATAAAGGGTGAATCGCCGACTGAACCATCAGGTACTGTTACGTTTTCTACGTATTTACTTGAGCAGGTTTTTAATTTATATTGAATTTTACGTTGGAGATAAGCAGAGTTATGAGCATCACCAATCATTTGAACTATTAAGAGAAAGTGAAAGAAATTTACATTCTTGGGTAAATACTTAGGGAGACCCTCTTAATGATAGGCCTTTGAAATAGACCCCTGAACATTATTTATACTCTCCCAACTTTCATTTGCCTGAACCTTATAATTTTTGTTGCACCCCCTCGACTTCCATTTGTTTTGAGTTTTAGACAACTCTAATTGCTTGTCACAAGGTTTTAAGTGCTCGTCGACACGGGCCGTATCCACCGTGCCGTACCGTGCCAACAAGATACCGGCACGATACAGACCCCGTACCGATGGCACAGCTCAAAACCCTCTATTCTTTAAATAGTTAGAATATTTTGTTGCTAAAGAAAATAAATATTTCATGCTATTATGTGTCGGCATATAAGAATTTTTTTGAGCGGCACGCATCGGCGCGGCTTGGCACGCACTGTGCCGTACCGTGCCGGCAAGTTTCTAGCACGACCCCGTGCCACGGCACTTAAATCCTTAGCTTGTCAGTTGCAAGGAAATAGTAGTTAACAATCAAAAACTATTAGAGCCATTAACTCTAACCAAATTTCCAATTCAGTTAATTGAAATAACTTAAATCAAAACAAATGAAAGTAAATTTGTGCCAATAAAAAGTAAAGTCTTAGGATATATTTCGAAATGACTTATAGTTGACGGAGACTCTGTACTGTTTTACCCGTATTTTGGAGCTAACATACAATCAAGAGTACTTTTTTCTCTTGAAATTAAACTATCTTCAATCTACAACAGAAAAAAATAGTAGTGTGAGAATATTTGAAAATTTGTTCTTCATTTTGATTATTGTCTCTTATTACACAAAAGTAGGAGTGGCAAGACCTGACCCGACCAGGTTAATCGGACCCAAAGAAATATTCAAATCCAGACCCGAAACGACGTCTTGAAAACCGGGTCTGCACCAATCAGTCTGACAAACAGAGTGACTGAACCCAGATTTCTGACAATTGTGTAGACAACCAAATTAATTCTACTTAGTAGAAGATTTCAGATTTAAACAATTTATTCAAAAGTATAAAAAGGATCTCTAATATTACAAATGTTTCATTCTAAACGCATAAACATATTGAATTCAAATAAGGATCTTCTATGAAATTACATAATACCGGGTTAAATTAGGTCTGGGTACAGTACGCAATTCAAAACCGGGTCTAGTTTTGGACACATGACAATATCCAAGAATTGCATGTAGTCCGGTTCGGGCACAGTATGTAGTTTAGTGATTCCCGCTATTGTTCGACGAAGTTTTTTGCCACCCCTAATCACAAGCCATGTACTTACTCTCTTCTTGATGCTCATTTAGTTTGAATATACTAAATAGGCTAAATTACAGAAAACCCTTTTGTCAAAATCCGATTTTTCACTTTCTCCTCCTGTCATTTAAAACCTACACTTTGCCCCATTGTAAAATGAAAAATATTCATAGAAAGGTACGGTGTGAATTGTGATGATAAAATGACCATTTTACCCCTCACCATTTTGCCCCTCATCATGTTCACAAGAAAGAAGGCTGAGGGCATTTTTGGCATAAAAAATATATAATAATATTTTATAAACGGAACCCTAACGGATTACTAACAGCAGGGGCGAAGTGAACATTTTTCATTTTACAAGGAGACAAAATGTAGGTTTTTAAATGACAGAGGGGGAAAGTGAAAAATCAGGTTTTGACAGAAAGTTTTTATGTAATTTAGCCTACTAAATATTTTAAGTTTCTAAAGTCTTTCAATTATTTAAGTTGCTTTAAATCATTTGATTGTTTGTTAATCAACTTTACTAATAACAGGAATGCAAACGAAGGCTCCTTCGCAAGGCCTTCGGAGAGGAAAATCAGAAACCTTGCGTGTTAATTACATAAGCATAAAGGATGTGAGGTTTGGCTCTAACTTCTTTTTTTTTTTTTTAATGCCAAAAGGGAACCGAACTAAAATTTTGTCGCAACAAATGATTTGAAGCTATAGCACTCATTAGTGATCGATCATCTCATCACCAGGGTGATGATTGGAACATGGAATGTTGCTGGAAGGGTCCCATTTGAAGATCTTGAGCTTGATGAGTGGCTTTGTTCGAACGAACCAGTAGACATGTATATTCTTGGGTGAGTATATTTCACATTCAAATCTCACTACTACTGCGTTATCACAAACTAGCATTCGCTATCTCTGCAAATGATCGATTTTCTGAGAAGCGATTTAGTCCCTCTACTTTCGCTCGAACACTTAAGCTCCTGTATGTACATCTACATATATTGTGTCTTAGTCCCCTAATTTTACTCTTCGTCTTTCCCTTTTTCGTTTTTCCTTTGACTAGTTCTGCATTGTAGTAGAGTTTTAGGTCAATTTGTTGTATGTAATCCGACATGTAACATCTCGAGTCATTTTCAGCTTCCAGGAAGTAGTTCCTTTGAACGCCGGGAATGTACTCGGAGCCGAGGATAACAGGCCAATACCCAAGTGGGAAGATATAATTCGTCGAACCCTTAACAAATTCCCGCAGCCGAAGTCACTCTGTAAAAGTTACAGCGCTCCTCCCTCACCAGTATCGCGCCCTTTAACTCCTCATCCTACACTGCAAAACAAATGCGCGAGCAATGCAATTGATCAAGAGATTCAAGATGATCTAACTATCTTACAGAAGAAGTTGCAGTGGAAGAGAATAGGTGCGAATAACGGCGTGAATAAGTTAGATTGGCCCGAGTATTCATTAGACACGCTGCCGCCACAAGCTCAAACATCAGGCACAAAACTGAGGAGAGCGTTGAGTAGCTTGCATAGGCATCCGCATGATACCGACATACCACATAAAATTGGGTTAAAGAGGGTGTACCATAGCTTGGGGAATCTCGGAATGCTTTGGTCGGAACAGCAGGAAACAATAGATGTGCTGAATTCGATAGATGATACTTCTGATAAGGTATCTGAAGACGAAGAAGAGGGTTTATCAGTTGCATTAGCGAATGTGACGGACAAAGGTGAAGTTATAAGTAAGAGAGAATGCTCGAAGCCGCGAGCTAGATTTGTTCGGATTGGAAGTAAACAGATGGTTGGTATTTACATCTCAGTGTGGGTGTGCAGAAAGCTGCGGAGGCATGTGAATAACTTGGAGGTTTCTCCAGTTGGGGTTGGACTCATGGGCTACATGGGCAACAAGGTGGGTTCCTCTTAAGTTGGAAATTGTAGTCTGGGTAAATCACAATTATTCTTTATCTGCAAGTTGACTCTTTCAAGTTTAATTTGATACACAGCAGAAAGAAAAGCCCTCCATTTTGTTCTGTTTTTCTTAAATTGGAATTTGTTCCACCGAGTTCAATCTGAAAGATTGGACATTTCCTGCAGGGTTTCATCTGAAAAGTTTGCAGCAACAAGAAATATAATGTAGTTCTCCAAATGTGACAGCAAAGGAAACATCAAATTAATAAGATTACATGGTTAGTGATACTTTTACAAATGATCAACCTCGATAAACCGAATTGCAGTCGGCAGTAAAAAAAAAATAAAAGTTGAATGGTTTTGCAGCACTAAATTAATCTTAGGAGGTCAACTTGCAATTAGCGAAAAGTGATTTACTTATTTATTTTGGTGATTTTGACTTGTAAAATTTGAATCTTTCCTTGTCAAGCTGTCCTGTCGCTTGGATTGATCATATTTTTCATTGTGCAGGGTTCAGTGTCAGTGAGCATGACTCTTTTCCAAACGAGATTGTGCTTTGTTTGTTCTCATCTCACTTCTGGGCATAAGGTTGGGGACCAGCAGAAAAGGAACGCTGACGTGAATGACATTTTACAGCGAACGCGGTTCTCTTCTGTACAGGATGCCGATAAGCCACAGACAATTCCGTCGCACGAGTAAGTCATCTTCACGAGATTTTCTCGATCGAATAATGGCTTCGTGATAGCAAATGATAGCAAAGTTCGTGTTGAGATTTAAGATGCATCCTACCGTAGATTATTGCTTCTATGCAAAGATTTAACTACTCATTGGCACAGGTTATATCTACCGTACCGTATTGTGTCAATAAGATATCGACATAATATAGCCCTCGCATCGATTGTACAGTTCAAAACTCTCTGTTTTTTATAAATCAGTGAGTATTTTTTTTTAATAAAATTCAAAAGACTTGGTAAAAATACTAATAAGTAATTAAACACTAATAAGTAATTAAAATATTTTGTTGCCAACAAAAAATAAATGTTTCATACAATTATGTGTCAGTACATATATTTTTTGTGACTGACATGTACCGGCATACATATATTCTTGCTTCTATGTATGATGTTTTAAGTCCTTATTATTGTTGAAATCACAAGCCAGTTTCTCTGCATCTGAACTGCTTTATTTAATTTGCTTTTTCTAACATAATGCACTTGGAATAGAAGTATAGTTGCAGAGAACCAAAACATTTTGTGTTTGGGTTGGTGAAGATACTTGAGGCATTTGATTTTGTACATCAACTTGTAGTATCTGATTGCTCAAATTCTAAATGAAAATAAACATATGAGCATATGTATAAATAAATTGTCTCTAATTGCTAACATAGTTTTAATATAATGAATCAACATATAGAATCAATATATTGAGCACTTTTAAATTCAATAACCCAAAACAATTGGTCTAAGTAGCCAAAACATTAACTTCATTTTCATCGTGGATAATGGATTTATGGTCTTTTAAATACAAAACAGCCGAATTTTCTGGTTCGGAGATCTTAATTATCGCCTTAATTTATCGGACGCCGAGGTGAGGGCTCTTGTGGCTATGAAACAGTGGGATGAGCTAATCAACTATGATCAGGTAATGTCATATTTATAAGCATTTATGAGTAATACTATCTGTACACTCATAATAGAGTAGGTGTAAATCTTATACCGTACCCAACTTGTGGCCGATATCCTCTCACTAGTATAATCTACTTTTTTTCTTTTTATACTAGAAACCCAAATGGGTTTTTCTAAATCCTAGGATGGGTAAGATGTAAGATTTACACCTATACATCAGTGTAAGGTGGCATTTTTTTATATTTATTTTTCTTAATGGTACAGTCTAGCCAGATCAAATATCTGAATTATTGATTTTGGTTTTTAATAATTATTTTAAAAGTTCTAAAAAATATTTGGCAGCTAACCAAGGAGCTAAAAAGTGGGAGAATATTTGAAGGTTGGAAAGAGGGGTTAATTAATTTCCCTCCTACTTACAAGTATGAGAGAAACTCCAACAGATATGTGGGAGAAAGTAGTAGAGAAGGGGAAAAAAGGAGGTCACCTGCATGGTACTCTCTCTCTCTCTCTCTCTCTCTATACTTTGAGGCTCTGTTTGGATGCATTAACGTCTTATACGGTATATCTTTTCTCTCTCTCTCTATACTTTGAGGCTCTGTTTGGATGCATTAACGTCTTATACGGTATATCTTTTCTCTCTCTCTCTATACTTTGAGGCTCTGTTTGGATGCATTAACGTCTTATACGGTATATCTTTTCTCTCTCTCTCTATACTTTGAGGCTCTGTTTGGATGCATTAACGTCTTATACGGTATATCTTTTCTCTCTCTCTCTATACTTTGAGGCTCTGTTTGGATGCATTAACGTCTTATACGGTATATCTTTTCTCTCTCTCTCTATACTTTGAGGCTCTGTTTGGATGCATTAACGTCTTATACGGTATATCTTTTCTCTCTCTCTCTATACTTTGAGGCTCTGTTTGGATGCATTAACGTCTTATACAGTATATCTTTTCTCTCTCTCTCTATACTTTGAGGCTCTGTTTGGATGCATTAACGTCTTATACGGTATATCTTTTCTCTCTCTCTCTATACTTTGAGGCTCTGTTTGGATGCATTAACGTCTTATACAGTATATCTTTTCTCTCTCTCTCTATACTTTGAGGCTCTGTTTGGATGCATTAACGTCTTATACGGTATATCTTTTCGAGTTTACTTAGGAAGCATATGGTATTTGGTAAATGTGGTGTGATCAAAATGTCTTGAATGAATACTACGTTCGACCTTTTGAGTCATATTTTCGAAATAAAATAATTCATTTCGTAGGTGAAATATACTATCTTATTAAATCATAAATATCCAAGATTTGACGGAACAAGAAAAACTCATATCTTCTAGTCACATGACACAATCTTTACACTGGATTCGTTGTCAATTGATAGCTTATTCCGACATCCAAATAGAGCCTAAAGAGTATATTTCTAAGCAAAATTGAGCAAATATTCCTACGAAGTTACTCTGTGTGTGTATCCTCGACATGTTCTTGCCAAGGATATCTATGTAAGAAAGCAGTTTTGCACAGATACTCTCAGCAATGCAAGCGTGTGAATAAATAAAATTTATAAGAGTATGCATACAAATACCAACTCTGCGGGAATAAATATACGTAGAAAGACTTTATGCGGCTATTATGGCATGCCTTTTATGGTTCAGGTGCGATCGCATACTCTGGTTAGGAAAGGGGATAAGACAACTTTCATATTGGAGGTCGGAGCTAGACCTTTCCGATCATCGGCCCGTCGGGTCGATGTTTTCCGTCGAGGTGGAAGTGTTCAATCGGAGGAAACTCGAAAGAGTTCTTGTACTGCTTCCTTAGGAGGAGTAAAGTTTTCGCATTGAATCGACACGATAAGATGATATGAAAGAGCATTCATGAAGGTAATATACAAGTGTGTAGAATTCTCTACAAATAATTCTTCTGTAGTTTTTCTCCATGTAGTTCTAGGTAAGGTATTGATCCTTCATTATATGCATTCTTAAAGATAATAAATAAGTTGTTAATCACCGACTGCCCCTAGAGCAAGTGGTAAAAGATTTGGTAGTTGATACCCGAGGTTCCAAATTCAAATCCTAGTTGATTCACATTTTTCAGCTAAGTTTATTTCTAAATGAAATAAACGAAGCGGGTAGCGTGCTACCTATCTCTCTCTCAAAAAAAAAGAAGAAAGTTGTTAATCAGCAAGTTCGTTGAATCGAAAAATTATGCATAAATTGAGCTGTTTACATTGCGCCATTTTCAGCGACGAGACATCGGGGTTGTTTGGCCTAGATTCTGGAAAAATAATTTCTGCATAATTGATTTTAGTTTGGAGAAGTGATTTTGACTAAAAGTTGTAGATCGTTTGGTTGAGTTTAAATAAAAACGATTTTCTGAAATGATTTTGTAAAATTGTTTAGCAAAAAACTTTAATATTTGCATATAATAATATTTTTACTAAATTTTATTTTTAAAAAATTTAAAATGTGTACAAAATTTAATTTATATTTAATTTAAAAATTTAAACTTTACAGTTTGAATTTTTAAAGCTATTTTCAATTTCAAATTTAAAATCTAATTTTCAATTTTAAAATTTAAATTTTAAATTTTAAATTTGAATATTTAAAATTTAAAAATTAAAATTAAAATTTGAATATTTAAAATTTAAAATTTAAAATTTGAAATTGTAATTTGAAAAATTAAAACATATAATTTTAAATTTTTAATTAAATTTTACAATCTAAATTTTTTAAATTTTAGCTTAAATTAAATTTGAAATTTAAAATTTTGAATTTTAAAATTAAAATTTAAGATTTAAGATTTGAAATATAAATTTTCAATTTCAAATTTCAAACTTGAAATTTAATATCTAAATGTTAATTTCAAATTTTACAAGTTGAAATTTAAAAATTCAACAATAAATTTAAAAATTTAAATTTAAATTGAATCTTTGAATCGAAAATTAAATTAAAAATTTAATATTGGAGGCCAAAATCAGAATTAGATTTCAAGAAACAAGTTTTAGCTCCTTTTAATTTTGGGACTCAAAAACTAGAAAATTAATTCTAAAAATCAGAATAAGATAATAAAAATAAAGTTGCCAAATGTTCTATTGAGCTAAAATTACTTTTGAGCCCAAAAGCACTTTTCAAAAACTAGGCCAAACACCCCTATATCATTATTAAATACGACCTAGGTTGCACGATATTTTTAGAAACCAAATTTTATAATTCTTTTAACATTATTTATAGTGTTTGAGTGACTTTAAAATTAACAATTTTAAATGGCTACTATAAGATGAATATCATAATATGAGACTACTTGATCGCTAGGTCAATAATGTTGCAAAAAGATAAAATTGAATTTCATACATATCGTCAATTCGGATGCCCTATCGCTGAAAACGGCACGCAAGTAAACGATCCAATTTACGTTTAAAAGTATCATAGCTTTATTAGTTAAGTAGTGATCCTCCATTTTGTGCATATTTTAAGATACATTATCACCTCCATTTTGTGCATATTTTAAGATACATTATCATATGCATGTTTCCAATGAATTACTTGAACTAAGTAGTTTATTTTGAGATTTTAACTTTTCATGCAGGGTACCAACCTCTTATATCTATGCACAGAAGAAGTTGGATATGATTCTGTTGCTAATGAAAGAAACCCTAATTTGCCCAATTTTTTTGTTAATCTTTTTCTCCTTTTTGTTTTGGTTTTGTTTTTGTTTTTGTTTCTTAATTTCATACATGCTTCTTGTTAATTGTGTGGTACATATGTATATCCAATTTTTTATATTTAAATTGGACATGAAGTTGTAAGGTTTTGTTTACATCATTGTGTATGACATCTACATGTGAAATGCCTCTTGTGTAAACATGGACATGCACAAAAACATGTATATAACATGTATATAATATATAAATGCTTCCCCTAGAGTCATGATTCATTGTAACCTAATTTTTGAATGAGCTCAAATCATACTATTTCTAAACATTAGTTTTTGTTTCTTTTTTGGGTGGTTGCTGTTTAAAAGTTGCGCACAACTGACGAAACACAAAATGCAACACAAATGTTTGAGAGATCGAAATAACGAAAGGAACTAGAAAAAGTTGAGAACACGACGGTTTGAATCTCGAGCTATCTTTTCGTCAAAAACCACCAGCATCAGAAGCAGTCGATAAATCAAAAACTCAAGAGAACAATTGCTAAAATATGAAGAACATATGCATGTAGATTACATTTGATTGAGACATCAAAAGAGAGAGATCACTATATAGTTCACTAATAAACTCCAAAATTAAACAGATTTAAATAAAACATACCTGGTGTAGACAATTGCGGAATCCGAATCTTCGCACCCTGAAATTCTACAATTTCATTTAACAAGATACAATTTGCATAGATTTCGATTCTCGGAGCCTCTTATTCTTGCAAAACAGCCTGCCAGAATTACTAGAATGCCGCAGAATACATTCATAAAATAAACTCGCTGTTTATTATCCAGTAATACACCATTTCAGACAACAAAACAAGGCCCCCCAAAACACCCAATTTCTCATATGGTAAAGCTCACGATATATTAGCTCGGGGCGCATTATTTCCCAAACATCCCAAATCCTAAATTCATGGACATCACTCTACCCACTATACGACATGCTCAAAGCCTCGAAGTTGAGAAGTGCTACGATGATTCTTAAGGAAACATTAATTCTTTGAGACTCCTTGTTGGTTTATAATATGAAGCGTGAATCGGATAGTGTTAACGACACATGATTCAAATGCTATCCACTTAACAACATATTCCACCTCTCCACAGGGTATCAATCAATATCCAAGCTGGAGTAAGGTTCATGACCGACCTGGTAGTCAGTAGCAACAGGGAGCCTCTCTTAGTTATTATTATTCTTAGAAATGCACCAAAAAAAGAAAAAAAAAAGAGAAAAAAATCACAAGGTGAAAAAGATTCGAAGGAGAACCAGTAGCAGCTGGATGAAGAATGTTAAACGCAAGTTTTACATCCAATTATGATGATAAAAATGAGAAAGCAGGTAAATTTAATGCTTTATCACTGAAAGATGCTACT
The DNA here is from genome assembly GCF_001540865.1 of Ananas comosus. Lineage (NCBI taxonomy): Eukaryota > Viridiplantae > Streptophyta > Magnoliopsida > Poales > Bromeliaceae > Ananas > Ananas comosus. Next base: position 555,437 of record NC_033644.1, on the reverse strand, counting down.
CACTGAGCAATCATCATGAACTCGCCAAATGGTCTCGCCTAAAAGGTTGGCCACAGATAGGACTGTCAACTGGGGGAAGCTCTTCTGCTCCAGAACGGGGATTGTGTTTGTTATAATTACCTCTTGGAATAGGCCACTCGACAGCCTCTCGATTGCAGGAGGGCTGGAGAAGAGTATTAACAATTGGTTAACAAACTACTAGGCGATTATGCAAGATTAGGGGAAACTACAAGCAATAAGATGTGCATAATATACGAAATATCAAGGAATTATCATTGACAAGGCATAAATAAAAGAAAGTCGTCACCAACTAAACCACGAGATATAAACAAAAAGGGCCATGCCAGCCTGGATTCCTAGAAATATAGCTGAAACTCTTTCATAAGAACTCAAGTTTGCATGACACAAAATCTAAGCTCACATGGTTTTTATCGTCATATAGCATGTTAACCATCACATGTCATCACGTGCACTAATATGGAAGAAGGGTTATCTATGTTTAGATTTCTGTCCTTTCAGAAGATTTTAGAAGTCTCTAGCACAACCACATTTGCATATTCAATGACAATCAAGTTTCCAAGGATTTCCGAGAAGAAAAGATACCTAAAAACAGCATGTGTGCTGCAAGCATAGACTTCCCTTGCTCCTTCATGATGCAACAGTTCTGCACCTTTTGCAATCGTTCCTAATTCATAAAAAGCAACAATTTCAATCTCTATCTTCCAACAATAATACATCCAAAGAAAGAAAAGGAGTTCAGAATCTATCAATCTGAAGTATAAGAAATGCATGACTACAGTGTACATATAAAAAACAATGACTAAATGGATAAACCAATAAAAAGGAGGAAATTTTCCTTAATATTCGTGGCCTCAATATGTAATAAAGGTCATTAATGTCGAGGACCAAGAAATTTCGAGATACAAGTAGCAATACAAGTTCTTAGAAATGATGACTTACCAGCAGTATCTATCATGTCATCCACCATAACAGCTACTTTTCCTCTAACATCGCCAATCAGATTCATCACCTAGAAAACACAACTTTTTAGAGTAATTACTGTTGAATTCAAAATATGCACGGAGAAGTGGCAAAGCAGGTCAAGCACTAGCATAATCATTGAAAATCAATTCAACACAGAAAAATTAATGGTAAGAAATTTGATTTATATGTTACACTTAGTTCATATGGAGGCCCATAGCTTGGGAAAGTGAAGATAAAGCAACAGCTCAGAAAACAACCAAAAAAAAAAAAAAAAGAGTACTTACTAATCTTTCATCAAAAGGAAAAACTGAAGCATCAAATAAGTTTCACAACCACTAGTCAAAGCTTATCATATATTATCAAAAGTGTTCTACATGACAATTCGTGATTTGTCTAGAGGGTCCTACTTACCTCAGCAACATTGTGTCCGTGGCGCCTTTTATCTACAATAGCTAGAGGTGCATCTGACAGCTTCTTGGCAAAAGCCCGGGCTCTAGCAACACCTCCAACATCTGGAGAGACCACTACCAAGTCATTTGAACATATGGTCTTGCTCGCCAGGTAATCAAGGATCACGGGCTTTACATGAAATTAATTAAAAACAGAGTGTAGGAATATGATTATATTTGTGAAATTCACTTTATAAGATACTACCGATGCATAAATTATGATGTACCTGACCATAAACATGATCTACTGGAATGTCAAAATATCCCATGGACTGCCCAGAGTGAAGATCACAAGCAAGCACACGGTTCGCACCAGCTTCGGTAATCATATTGGCCACAAGTTTTGCTGCAATAGACTCACGCCCTTGAGTCTGAACAACGAAAACAGCAAAGTGGAAGGAGTTGCTATTCTTAGCATCCAACTTTACATGTATAAAAAGAAAATAGCATGCGCTAGTGAAAATAAGAGTGTCCGCGAAGTTCCATGCATTCAAAGTATAACTTGTAAAACTACTTAATGATAATAAGGAATGTTTACATACGTGCCATGCAAAATATCCCTACAAAATTTAAAATTTTCTTAAATGTCCTTGAAAAGATTAATTTCTTACATATATCCTAGAAATATCCCATCTTCAAGGGGGAAAAAGAAAAACACATCTAAAATCAACTTTTCTTCATGTTGGATGACTCTGCAAATTAAGCTAAGCATGTCTTAGTAATAAATCACATTTTTGAGGTACCGTACATATATAAAAACTCAGATTTTACAGTGTTAAATATTTAAACAGATGATTTTGCAGGAATATACATGTAAAAGCCCCAGAAATTATGAGGAATCTGCCAACAATCAACTAAAATGTGCGAATCTCTTCATGGTAGCTAGTAGAATGAAGCAACAGGATGAAAACTAAGAGCCAAACAATTGCAGGATTCATTGTGATTACCACAAGAACAAACTGCCTTCACAAGCATCTAATAAACTTATACAAGAAAACAGGCATTACCTTACGGTCTGCTCGGGCATAACCAAAGTAAGGTATGACTGCGGTGATATTCTTAGCAGATGCTCTGCGGCAGGCATCAATCATAATCAGAAGCTCCATAAGATTCTCATTTGCCGGCGGACATGTTGGTTGTACTAAGAAAACATCACATCCTCTTACACTCTCTTGTAATTGAACATATATTTCCCCATCAGCAAACCGTTTTATCTTGATTTTTCCAAGTTCTAGACCCAAGTAGTTTGCAATTTCCTATTGAGAAAAAAGGAGAAATAACAGCAAAAAAGTACATCTATCAACTAAATTTGTTTCCAAATAAACCAGTTAGTTTTTCACGTTGGCTTAGGTAAACGGCAATTACAATAAAAATTCACAAGAACATTCCTACATTAGATTAAATAATGGTAACATGAACCTAAGCAGCATTTATGAATTATTGACCATTCACCAAACTTTAGACTTAAGTTACAAAATCCTCCGCTGCATTGATCGTCAAGTACTATCACGATTTAAGTACTATCACGTGGAAGCTACTTTGCTATTGCTATTCGAGGCAATCAATCTCATTCAAAAATATTGCATCGAAAATATACTAGAACTTCTAAGACTAACTTAACATTCAGAACCACTCCATTCCTTTGACATATCCTTCTTTCATATTTAAAATTACTAATCAATCACCTAAAAATCTTTAAAGCCAATTTTTCTAAATGAAGAGATTGAATACCTTGAATAAATCTTGAACTGTTGGTGATAAGAAATCACAAGTAAATAGCCAATGAAGAAGTAAAATTAGTGTCCACAAAAGACTGACATCACAACTGTACTACCAATATATAGCGAGCACATTAAGGCGAGCAACAAACTTTGAGAATGAAAGTAAAAGATAAAAGGGACTAAATGATGAAAAACACCTGATTTGTTCAAAAATGATCTATTAAGGCTTACTTTGGTATTGAAGTTTATCTAACGCTATTAGTTAAAATGGAGTTGAGGAAAAAGTATATAGGGATATGCTTCTGCGTTCTCCGGTGGGACCACAGAAAATATATCGTAACCGACTCATCGCGATATGCGGAATGCAATATTACGTACGGAAACAAACAGAGTATTTTTTCAACGTACTTTCTCACCGCACGAAACGCAATCTCCCCGTAATCCCAAACGAAGCCTAAAGAACAGTAAAGTAAGACAACATGCCATTTGCACAGTATATATTCTAATTAATGATTTGCTTTACTTCATATGAGATTAAAAAAAATATGAACAAGGACTTACCAAGAATAAACAAATCTACCTGAGAAAGAGCGGGATTGGAAGTGCCCGAGAATATACGCAGCCTCATGTCATTCTTACTGCTCATCTCTTGTAAGTAAGGCGTCGTTAACACGCCAGGCAATATCCGCTCATTAAGGATCGAATTGCATGGTACTGCTCCATTGCTATACCTCAGTGGATCAGCTAATTTGCATCTCTGCACATTTATAGATGCTTAATCACTTGTATAATCTACAAGGATGAGCCTCACATCTAAAACAACTTCTCTACTCCAAAAGGCAGAATCTTTCAAGAGCCAGGCTTTTGGCCAACAAAATAGGCTGGAGCTGTTGCTGTACCAGGAAGCTAAAATAAGCTTTTGGTCCCAAAAGCAAAATCTCCCATTCAAAACTTCTACTTTTGCTACAACAAGAAGCTGCATCGGAGATTTTTTTTATGAAAAAGCTATTATTGCTTCTTCAAACAGCACTCCAACAGAAGCTCCATCCGGGCCAAAAAGGCCCTAAAAGTGCAGTACATAACTAACAACATAGCTGAATCAACCAACAAAATTGATGCAGCAAGCAAGAGTCTTGTCATAAAGACGCTAAATTCCATAGGGTTTGTAGATGTTTACATAGATTATAGGTTTATAAATCCAAAACAAAGGTTCTATATTCCCATCCAACTCGAAAATTAGCAAGAAAATAAGCGATCTTAGGGCTCAGGAATCACCACAGATATCGTATCGATCGACCTTAATGACTCCAATAGCACGAGAGCGATCTAACACTTACAACGGCGACGGGAGCGGCGGCGACGGAGGCTCGTCGGGGGGTGAGCTCGCAGCGGCGGAAGGGGAAACCGGAGCTCCGGCGACGTGGCGAGGCGAGGGAAGAGGAGGCGGCGGAGGTGGCGGCGGAGGTGGCCCTGGACGGCATCTTCTCCGGTGACGGAGGATCCGGAGATAGGGTTTTAGCGGAGGGGTTAGGGTTTCGAGTCGGGGCCTCGGGGAGGGAAAGTGAGGAGCGATTGTGGTTTTTTTTTTTTTTTAATTATTTTTTTTGGGTTGGTTCCTTACTTCCATGGTGAGGAGAAATCGTTACAAGAACTTGGTCCACCACGTCAGCAAGAATCGGTTCATATTTTTTTCCATGGGCAAATATGCACAGAACCCCCTTACTTTAGACGATTTTTAAACCGACACCCGAACATTAGCTTTTTAATTAAAAATGTATGGAGCCATCCTCCTAGCCCTTTTTTTAAAAAAAAAAACTTCAAATACCACCACCCCTGTGGTTTCCCACTTTCTCACTTTACTACCCTATGGTTTAAAATGTATCACTTTAGTACTTTATATTTTATTTTCCTTTTTTTATTATCTCTTTATTAATTTTTTTCGTTCAATTAGTGACAAAGTTAAAATTAAAGGATATTAAAATAAATATTTGATAAACTATAGGTGGGCATCTGAAGTTTTTTTATATATAATTTAACGAAAAGATAGCGGAGGGGTTGGCGAAAAAAAAAAGAAGAAACTATATAATACTAAATTGATACATTTTAAACCATATGATACTAAAGTGAGAAAATACAAAACCACAGAAATGGTATTTGAAGTTTGCCCTTTTTTTTATTGAGACCACTCGTTCATCATTCATCAATTTCTAATTTTTAGAAGCAAGTTATTTTGATTACAAAAAAAAATATTTAGAGAGTTTATTAAATGTATTGATGATTTTAGCAGATTTAATAACTTTAGTCACTTTTAACAAATAAAACTAGACCAATTAAAGATTAATAGCTAATAGAGTTATTAACTTTGATAAAATTTTTAATTTCACTAAATATAAAAAGTCAAATAAAAAATTTGAAAGTTAAAGGCCCCCATTAAACAACATTAGTTGAGGGTGCTCTTTCCTAATCCTATATAGTTTAGGGGTCTCCATACATTTTTAATTTTTTTATTTGATTATATATTAAAAAAGAGGGACTTCGTCCACCACGTAAGCGAGAACCATTTCATATTTTTGAAGGTAAACATGCACCAAGACCCCGCAACTATAGGTGAATTTTAATAGGCCCCTCTACATTATCTATTCTTTATTGGTACCCCCTTTGAATATTTTTTTTTTGTGTTATTGTCACACCTCAATAATTCCACATTGAATATGAATGGGGATGTGATTGGTATATAAGAGACTTAGGCACTAGACACTAATAATAATAACTGGGCTTAAGCATTTTGGGCTGTTGGTTTGGGCCCAACGAGTTATTGTTGTTAGTGGGCTATGTCGTTACATTTGGTATCAGAGCCAGTTCATCAGCCAGAAGCGTGAGATGAGTTTTGGCTGAGCCAGGTACTGACATGCTAGCGATAGGTATGGGATATGAATAGGAATGTAATTGGGTAATAATAATGGGCTTAAGTATTTTGGGCCGGTGACTGGACCCAACAAGTTATTGTTGTAGTGGGTTGGGTCGTTACAGTTATTTTGCTAAGTTAAGTTTAAATTAGTAAATTTTATGAATTACCAATGAATTTAATAAAATATTTAATTTAGTTAACTAAATTCAATTCATTCAAAAAACTAAGAGTTAACAAAAAATTAATAAAAAGAATTGAAGGGCGCATTTCACAATACCATATATTTGAGGGGTCACCATATATTTTTGCCAAATTTAAATAAATAAATGTGAATTACATGAGCTTATAAACCTCTAAATAGTCAACAAATTTGAAAATTTACTATATGTGAGTCGTATACTCAAAACTATTTTTTATTGTATGTATTTTTAAACAGTTGAATACAATCACAAAATTATATTTATTACTATATTTATGGATATAAACCTTGATACAGATTTTAGATATTAAATTGATACTGAATTTTATGATTATATTTTGTCAAAATGAATTTGAATACAATTCAGACTTGGGATAAATAAGAATATGAATCTAATTTTCAAGTTTAAAAATACATACAATAAAAAATTGATACTGAATTTTATGATTATATTTTGTCAAAGTGAATTTGAATACAATTCAGACTTGGGATAAATAAGAATATGAATCTAATTTTCAAGTTTAAAAATACATAAAATAAAAAGTTATTGGACATTACTTGAAAAGATATACATTTGGATTTTAAAATAGTTTTATTTAACAAGTTTTTTGTACATGATTATTTTCTTGATCAATTAGATCCTTTATTTTAAAATAGTGTTGGATGTTTTAATTCCGTTGTTTTAATTCCGTCATATTTTATATTTTAGAGGGGTATTATTTTAAAGTTTTAGAGGAGTAGATTTGAAATTGCACATTTTTTTGGTTTATTTTTTTAACTTGTCCATAAGCCCCTAACATATATAATGCTCCTCTTAAACAGTTGAATACAATCACAAAATTATATTTATTACTATATTTATGGATATAAACCTTGATACAAATTTTAGATATTAAATTGATATTGAATTTTATGATTATATTTTGTCAAAATGAATTTGAATACAATTCAGACTTGGGATAAATAAGAATATGAATCTAATTTTCAAGTTTAAAAATACATACAATAAAAAATTATTGGACATTACTTGAAAAGATATACATTTGGACTTTAAAATAGTTTTATTTAACAAGTTTTTTGTACATGATTATTTTCTTGATCAATTAGATCCTTTATTTTAAATATTTAATCCGAAGTTTGAACCGCTTTTTTAGTGTATTTACTATTATTCTTTAAGCGAATGAAAATACACATGTGCATTATTAACAATTGATAGCAAATAAAGCTATTGATTTTAATTAATTTATATTTAATTTAAAAGTGAATCAAACAAACTTATTAAAAGTTAAGAGAAAGTCACTGAGGAAAATATTAATATCTGAATTTATTGTTATTAATTGCACTTTTTAAAAACCATCCTCTGTATAACTAAAAAGAGTTACAACATTTCAAAGCAATATATATACATTATAATAAGAAATATAAATATATGCATGTAACTCCATGCATATAACATAAAAGAAATAAAACAAAACTGTAGTTTCTTTTATGGATACACATTTATGATCATAAAATCTTTGTTCTTCTCTTCCTATAAGTATTGCATAAGCATACTATTCTTTCTCACAAAAAATATTAATTTTCTTTATAATTTTCATTTATATATTGGTTAACCACCACTACGATGGCTAAGTACTCTCTCTACGTTGTTACTCTCCTCTTTACTTTCATTTCTATTTCAATGGCAGCCAAACTCCAAACTTTAGAAGAAGAAGAGAAGTTCATCAAAAGCTTAGAACAACAAGCGAAGTTCTTCATTCCTCCAGGAACAATTTTTCCGAATGTTGCAGAATGTTGGCGATCGATATTAAAGGTTGAGGGTTGCGCAACCGATCTCTTCACCTCCTTCTTCACATTCCAATTTCGATTGAGCCGCGGGTGCTGTGAGGCTGTGAAAGAGATTGGCGAAAAGTGCTTTTTGAACATCTTCTCCAACTTTCCTTTCAACCCACAATTTCCCCCACTTCTTGAGGCATTTTGCAGCACTATAAAAGCTCCGAAGCGTAGCTCGTCGCCGCCACTTGCATCATGAATACATTATCGACAAAAATAGTTACACTATCACTATGCGATAATAAAGTTAGAGAGGCTTTTAGAGTTGGAGATTAGGACTAGTAGTAGAATATTGTTTTGATGCTTTAATTTATTTTCCTATTGTAGCGAATTGTTGCTACCATTACCAAGTTGATGGTGTTGTTTCTTATAAGTAAGGAATTGAGTTAAACAGTACAACGAAGGTCTTGTTTTGAAATTTTAATTTGAAATTTAAAGTTGTCTCTCGTAATAGAGGAATTGACTTAAGCAATATATTGGAGGGTTTCTTTTGAAATTTATATTAAAATTGATGACCACTTTTCTTGACTAATTAAAATTTTGTACTAGTGTAATGTCATTTGCATGGACTTTTAGAGAATATAGAAAACCTACTAGTTTTGTGATTTAAAAGTCGGCCATTTTTTTTATTTTTGTAGATTCAACTAAAAAATTCTTAGATTACTAAAATACTTCTATTCTCTCTCTCTCTTCTTGCTCTCTTCCTCCTCCCACTTCCTGTCATTCCTTCTTCATCACACAACGTCACCACCGTGCTCCTCCCCTACCTAGGGCACAAGGAAAAGGATTAACTCGTTCATGGCATGGCCATTCTCAGTATTTTTTGGGCAAGGTTGCCATGGTAAAGACGAGGGTGGCGCTGCTTAAAGCATTGCCAAATAGGTAGACAGAGATGGCAGTGTTGGAGGTTAGGGTTTTTAGGTGCTTAAAGTATTACACCAAGAGACGTCAAGTTTGGAACGCTCAACAGTGTTACCTCCAGCGTAGGAAACCCTAGAATTTTTAAATAAGCTATTGGGCTCCAGAGATATGGGCCTAATTACGCTTTCACTTATTGGGCTTGTATGTGAACATATTATTTGGATTATATTATAACAGAATATCCAATAACAATATATCCAACAGGCAGATCGAAGAGGAAAGCTATAATCGCTAGCTGAGGATGCTCCTGAAGCAAGTTTTAGAGCAGGTTCGCGAGTGTGGCCTCAACGACAAAGTTGTGGTGGTAGTGAAAAAAAAAATTGATGGACGATACAATATTATGATATTTAAAAAATAGTTGTACCATTCAAACATATATTGCACTATGTAGCAAGAATATTGAATTGTTTTATATATATTAAACTGTAGAATAATATTTTTTTTAAGTAAATAGTACAATATATATTCAAATAGTCAACTTTTTAATAAATAGTGCAATATTTTGTTGTACGTAAAATTTTTTCCTCTCAATACCACTACCACCTCGTTGTTCTTAGTGATGCTTGTTGTGAACATGCTAGCTTCTAAAGTATTCTCGACAAATGATCGTCGCTCTCCTCCTCCACCACCATCGTCTCTATCTTCGGCAATGTGCCAAGCGGTTATGACGATGAGCGGGTTACGTTCGTTGTATTCATCTCACTCTAGTGTTCACAACGCAGACGTGACGAAAGTAGAAGTGGCAGAGGTAGGATGAGCGCTCGAGGTTGCCGCTGGTGTTGGATACATAGCCCGCTAGGAGGGGGTGAAGAAAGGCAAGATTGTTTAAGACACAAGGGTATTTTGGTTAGTTTTCAAAAATTTTGTCATGAATCTGCAAACATAAAAAAAAAGTGACCCACTTTTCTTCAAACGCAAAAGTAGTGGATTTTTTTTGCCAAAAGGCCAAAAAATTAAGTAATAAGAAAAATATTTAAATATGATAGCTTTTGAACAATTTAGTTCTAAAATCAAAAATAGTCTCTAGAATTTAAAACTAGACACCCTGGGGCAGTGTTTGATTAGAGGATAGGGATAGGAATAGGCCCTTATCCCCCTTTATACCCAAACACTAATTTTTTACCCGAGAACAGTAGTTTCCGGTTATCTATAATAACCGGTTATAACTATCCCTACCAACACCTCCATCTTCTATATAAAACTACTTAATATTTTTCTTATTCCATATTATTTATCCAAACGTTATTTTTCTTATCCCCGGGAACAATCCAATTTTCATCCAAACACTTTTTTCTTATCCCCATACTTGTACCTATCCCTGTAATAGCTAGTTCTTGCTTATACCCGAACCAAAGTTCTTCTATTATAGTTAGAAATTTTAAAGCTCTAAACTAAAGCAAATAAAGTTAAGGTTCTCTATTTTATTTCTTTAAAATCAAAATAAATATCTAGAATCAAAAAACATAATAAGATTTCTATTTAGAAACTTAAGTCTCATATCTATATCGAAATTTAGTGTAATTGTTTAAATCTTTAGCCAAAAGAAAAATAACACGTAAAAAATTAAATCTCTATTGGTTAGAGCTCTAAATATGAAAAATTAGACAATGTTAGAAATTTTGGCTTTAAATTTTTGAAGTCTTTTTTCTTTTTTGACAGAGAGATAGGTAGCACGCTACTCGCTTTGTTTATTTCATTTAGAAATAAACTTAGCTGGAAATGTGAATCAACTAGAATTCGAACTCGGGTCTCGGGTACCAACCACCAAACCCTTTGCCACTTGCTATAGGGATAGTCGGTTTAAAAAAATTTAAAGTCAAAATAAATTTTTAAATTTTTAAAGGCTTCGGTTTAAATTTTTAAAGGCTTTAAATTTTTAAAGTCGAAATAAATTTTTAGCGTGTTCCAAAACCAAAAATTCAAGTTACAAACAAAAATAAGATTTTATGATTTAAAATTGAAACTATTTGAAAAAATATTATCATTTGAAACCTAATAAAAAGTTTGCACTTGCGCTACACCTTCAATTGACTTGAGATGACATTTAACTAATTTTGTTGGATGTTTTGATATATAAAACTCACATAATTTACTTTGAGTTTATATTTTGATTTATAAAATTAAAAGGGAGGTCAAATTCTATTCACAAAAATATTACTATATATATAATAACTTTATCGTGTATTTTATTATCTATATTGTACAGAATTATTAATAAAGTTAGCAAAGACACATTGATGTTTATTTCTTGAAACCATCTTTTATATATAAAAAAAGTTACAATACTTAAATGCAATACATAAACAAGATTAAACCAAGAAACACAAGAAACATCAGCATGTAATATCATGCATAACATAAACAAGATTAAACCAAAACTATAGCTTCTTTTATGTAAACTCATTTATGATCTTAAATCCTACATTTTTCTCTTCCTATAAGTATGTCATAAGAGTACCTTTCTTCCTAAGAAAACGCATCAAATTTTCTTATAATTTACACTTATGTATCACCAAATCACTATTGTGATGGCTAAGTACTTTCTTTACGTTGTTACTCTTCTTCTTCCTTTTATTTGTATTGCGACGGCCGCAAAACTCCAAACATTTGAAGAAGAAGGAGAAGAGTAGTTCGTCAAAAGCTTAGAATAACAAGCGAAGTTCTTCATCCCTCCGGAAACAATTTTATCAAATGTTGCAAATTGTTGGCGATCGATATTAAAGGTCCTCCGGAAACAATTTTACCAAATGTTGCAAATTGTTGGCGATCGATATTAAAGGTCGAGAGTTGCGCAGCCGACCACTTCATATCCTTTTTCACATTCCAAATTAGATTGAGCCGCAAATGCTATAAGGCTGCTAAAGGGATTAACGAAAAGTGCTTTTTGAACATTTTCTCCTGGGCTTTTTTTTGCATTTGGCCCTTTCAAAATAATTTTTTTACAAATAGCCTCATCAAATTTATAATTGCAAATTTGGCCCTATCCCCGCCACGTAGGTGCCACATTAGGGGTATGGTGTTAAGTTGAACACGGTGAACCATTCACCGTGTTCAAATACGGTGAATGGTTCACTGTGTTCTATACGTATATTCCCCTATTTTTTCCTTTTCAATACTTATATTTTTTCGCAATGCAATACATATATACTATATTTTTCCCAAACACAGTGAACCATTCACTGTTTTTAAACACGGTGAATGGATCACCTTGTTCAACTTAACAAACTGGCCCCAGCCCAGCTGACGTGGCGCCTGCGTGTCAGGATTAAGGCCATTTTTGCAAATATAAGTTTGTTGGTGCTATTTTTAAAATAAATTTTTTTGAAGGGGCCAAATGCAAAAAAAGCTCTTTTCTCCAACTTCCCTTTCAACCCACAATTTCCTCCACTTCATGAAGCATTTTGCCACACTATAAAAGCTCCAAAGCATAGCTTGCCGCCTCCATCGGGCATCATAAATATATTATCAACAAAAAAAAACACCATCACCATACGATAATAAAATTAGAGAAGTTTTAGAGTTGGAGATTAGAATTAGTAAATCGAATGTTATTTTAACAATTTATTATTTTTTTTTTACTGTTGTAGTGAATTTTTACTAGTCGGTGGTGTTATTTCTCATAGGAGAGAAATTAAGTTACGTAATACAACGAAGGTTTTATTTTGAAATTTTATGATCAAATTAAGGGTTGTTTTTATAACTCAAGCAAGAAAATAAAGGTTCTTTTTTGAAAATTATGTTGAAATTAATGCCAAAGTAGCTAAAATAATTCAATTCCACAAAATTGAAATCTAAAGGATGTGAATTTCAAAAGTTAAAGTTGAGGGGAAAATTTCAAAATGCTATTATTGAAGGGGTCTCCATACATTTTTTACCTTTTATTTTGGAGAAGCATTTTTCAAATAAAATAAAATAAATTACATACAATTTTACCGAAATATGAAATCGGGGAAGGGGATATATAACAGGTCAACGTAACGGCTTTTTCCCATCGCGATCGCCGGAGCAAATGGGTGGCGCCGCCGCCGCCGCCGACGACGACGACGCCGGCGCCGGCGAGCCCTCGCCGACGCCGATGGTGGTGGAGGTCGTCCTCCGCACCATCGGCCCCGCGCGCCCCACCACCCTCCGCCTCCCCTCCCTCATCTCGGTAACCCTAACCCTAACCCTAATCTCCCTGTCGTCCCTTCGATCCCAGTTGTTGATTGATCGATTAATCGATTGATCGATCGTTGGAACTCATTTCGCAGGTTCGGGATCTGAGGCGGATGGTGGCGGCGGAGCGGGGGCTCCCGGGGGAGCGGCTGAAGCTCGTCCTCCGCGGGAAGACCCTCCTGGACAGGAAGGGCGATGGGATCGAAGACGTTGTTGTTCGGCTCGACGATGGGGGTATGGCGATTGATCTTTTCACTTCAATTTGTTGTAATGGAGATCAGGGTGGAAGTTTTTTGATGCAAAAGTTTAGTAAACAAATTCTATGATTTGGTTAATTCAGGATTTGATTTGGTGTTTTTATAACCCTAGTTTGATAAATTGTACCACTATCCCCGTGTCGATTCGGAATAGATTTGATATTGTTGATTTCTTTAGGTGGTGCTGTGATGCGTTTATCTTTCTTAATTTGGTTAATTTAGGATCAGAGTCAGTTTTTGATGCCTAGATTGATGAATTCTATAATTGGTTAATTTAGAATCTGAGTTGGGGTTTTCTAACCCTAGATTGATATATTGTACTATAGTCGGCATGATCTCCGAATATGCGGCGATTTAGAAGAGATACAATGGCACTCGTTTATAGGTGGTACCACGAAGAGCTTATCTTTCTTATGACAGATAAGTAGCTAAGTGGTAGAAGAAAATTCTAAACTCTTTAAATTTGTAAGTTTGTGTGGGTTTTAGTGATTTCAAGTATCTATATGGTTAATTCCGACTTGTCATGCGAATATTCGTACTTGAGTTGATTATTTTAGTCCAGCCTCTGAAATATGCAAAATTTACATTTCTGTCTTTGCTAGTTGAGCATTTGTTCTACAACTTGACAATGAAGAAGTGCTCGGAAGGGCTTTGAAACGTACACTTATTTAGATGGCTTCTCGACCTCTTATAATCATCTTTCATTATGAAAGTTCTTGACTTAAACAGTAGTACTGCTCCATTTAGCGTGGTGTGCCCCAATTGCGAAATTGGTGTCTCTTCACTTTTCACTATGGGACAATGCAGTATGATATCTTTACATCTTGATATTGCGAATAGAATACCAAATTGTAGTTTGTGTTTTTATTTTCATTTTTTTCCTGAGTTGCTGCTGATTACACACCATTTTTTCTTTCTTTCTAGATTGTCTTATGGTAGCTGTCATGCCTAAGCCACCGGCTAAGCATCTTCAAGAGGATGACGACGATGATGATGAAGAACTGGTTAGCGCATTATTTTAATTAGGCTAAAATGCAGGAAGACACTGTATAAATGTTACATTGTCTCCCTGACATTTTAAGACCTACATTTTACCCATTGACCTATTTGCAAAGTGATTGGTTTTCAACATTTAGAGGGAGGCAAAGTGCAATTCGTGATATTTGTAGGGGTGTTAACTGCAACTTAGCCTTATAAATTATAATCGATGTGTCTTTATTAGCAGCAGTAGCTTGAATATTCTTGTCGGTGTAACATTTCATCTCTTCAATTCCCAGAAATTTCAAATTCCACAGACAACTAACTGGTGGAAACGGAAGATTTTCTTATTTCTTCGTGAGAAGTTGAGATTGCCTGGTATGCTGTTATTCAACATATCTTATTTCTGGGGAAAAACAAATGGTCTGCTTATTATATGACTCTATTCTTTATGGTTTCACTAGATATCCTGTTGATGGCAATTTTCTCTATCAGTCTAAAGGTGTGGGCTTGCATTATCTTGTGGTTTTCATTGGCTCCTGTTGCTCACAGATGGGATTTGGGGCCCATTTATGTAAGTAGTGTTTACTCTCTGAATTTTCGGTTGGTAGTTGAATGGTTTTAAAGAATTTTTGGCTTCCATTGCACCATGTCATGCATCTACCCGCCAACAATCCTCTTCTAAAAAACTTATTGTTAGTTTACGACTACATTTTGTAACCTATACAGATACTTGGGACTGGGTTCTTAGTCATTCTTCTGAATCTTGGAAAGCGGCAACACGGGGATCTAAGGTATGTTTTGTCTTTATCACAACACATTGATTGTCCTGAATATTAATTTTCCGGTCTAGCTATTCTGGAAAACTTTAGTTATTTCGATTCATATTGTTAATTCTTATTTATGGAAAGTAATTTTGACTCCCTTTCTTTTGCACGCTGTTCAGACATAGACAAGTTTGGTTTGCGTATATATATTGTCTCTTTCGAAACTAGGTCTAAAACTGGGGTTAAACCAGGTCGTTTCTAGAATACCCCTTTCAAGTTGGCTCACTTTTCGAACAAGTGAGACTGTCAGAAACCTAGAGTCTTGAGTTCATGTCTGAACACAACTACTCATAGATGGTTTCAAATCCCTTCTTGACTTGGACCTCCACTAAAATGCAGCTTTGAGTTTTACCTTAAATGGTTTATTAGGCACAGGGATGGAACAATCCTTGCCTACCTACTATATTCAATTTTTTTCTTTTTTTTCCTTTGTTTGCTAACCAGAACAAATAAAGACTTGTTTTTTCGTCCCAAGTAAAGATTTGTGAGGAGCTAAGAATCTTTTATACAGCTTTTGTATCCATTAAAAAAGATTTTGCTAATGCCTCAATCTGGAAGAACTACAGCTAGCATCTTGGAGAAGTTGATACACAGTTAGTCGAGAAAGGAATCCTCTTTCATTATTCTGAGAAGTAGTGAGTAAAAAAAAAGTATTCAAATGCCAACAATTAGTGTCAAGTATGGAAATCTAACATTCCTAATTTTACACAATGAGGAAGATAGCTGTTCATTCTTTAATTAAGTACAACACCATTGCTTGTCCAGCTGTAAGAAAATCTCTTTAATCGAGTATTGATTAAAGGAAGCTATAAATTGTCAAAATTTCTTGTGGTTGTGTGCAGTTAACTTTGGCTACGAAGTTTTCTATCCAAATGTTGACATCCTCTCTTTTAGACTCAGTAATAATTCCTTGTAAATTGCGTCTTTCCCGGTTCTGGCTCTGTTCCCTTGATTATTCTTTTTTCTTTACCTTGTCCAGTGCATATTCTATATTTAATGAAGGTTTCAGAGAGCTTCCCGGAACACTTAATGCGGAACGTATAGATCGCGACATTAGGGCTGGTCAGTTTTAAACTCTACAATAGTGTGTTTGTACAAAGATCATACTATGGACCAATCTTTCTGAACAGCTTTATCTCAGGGTCTTTTAGAAGTAATTCTAGTTCATATACATGCAGTTCTCAGAACATTTTTGTGCATTAGTGGAAGTGAAATTTAATGTATATTTTTAGTAAAGATGTTGTCTTTAATATATATACCTCCTAGATCATGCTTACAACTCCTGCCACATTTTTGCCTACTTAGTTTCATTTTTGTGTGTGATGATTTATCGTCTCAAGTTACGGAAGTGTCGATGCTCGGAAAGTTGGTAAAAGATTACTGTTTTTGTTTCATTACCATGCAAGAAGATGTTATGATTGTGGGAAAATATTATAGTAGGGGATTAAATAACTTAATGCTTGTGGAGGATAATGTCAATGTTTGGCTAAACTTTACTCGGCCCCGCTGTAGTTTAGCGGATTTTAATTTTATCACCCTCTAGTTTGCGTAGTTTCACTTTGTTGCCTTATCGTCTGACTTTATTTTACTGTAAGGACCTGTCGTTAAATACGTAGTAAAGTGATATATTTGACAAACTAGAGGGTGACTAAGTGCAAATTTTAGATCAGGAAAGGGTATATTTGTATTTGTATAAGGTGGGAGCTATAACAAGTAGAGCAAATGTTATTGCCACTAAGTACAAGATTCTTTTTTCAGTTGGGGTATTTCACATGATGTTTTTGAAGTGGGCACAAAATTTGCTTGGACAGCGATTAATGTGTATATATATATGTAGCAGTGGTTGAGGGGGAAATGCGACAAGAATATGTGGTGGGAGTTGGAGATCCAAAACTGAAGTTCCCTCTTGGAATATCCCATTTTTATTCTAGCATCTCATATATATATATATAGAGAGAGAGAGAGAGAGAGAGAGAGAGAGAAAGAGAGAGTTGAGCTAGAATACTATCGATAGTAAACGAGCCGTTTTACTACCGATTTGTTTTCGATGATAGAGCTTCCAAATTGACGATCGGCTCCGTTAAATATGATCTAAACCATTTAAACTAGCTAGAAATCAAATTTCACGCACTTTCGATATTATTCTTTTATCCATCAAGTGAACAGAAAAATGAATGGCTGAAAATGAATATTCTTTAAAAAATGATGATAGGAGTCTTGTAATCAAGATCAAGAGTATAGATCTTGTTTTCAATAGTTTAAAGAATTTTCTAATAAAAATTCAATTGATTTGGATATCTTTACGCCGTTAAACGAGAAAATGCCTCTTATCGACATTAAAATTACAAATTTTGAAACCTTTGATCATTAGGCAAATGATGTCGAAAAGATTTGAAATTTGATTTCTAAATACTTCAAGTGGTATAGATCATGTTCAACGGAGCCGATCGTCAATTTGGAAGCTCTATCATCGAAAACAAATAGGTAGTAAAACGGCTCATTTACTATCGATAGTATTCTAGCTCAACTCTATATATATATATATATATAATTGAGCTCCTATGCTTTTAAAAGTAGCAAGTTATTGGTCCTTGTAGATTTTTAACCATTGGATTAAAAGATATGCGGTTAAGATGATATGGACCCCCTAGGGTTTAGTAGGTGGTTGGTTGAATAGTATAATCTAATGTTTGAAAATGATCTGAGTGGTAGATCTAATGGTAAAAAATTTATAAGCACCAAGTGCTTGGTGCTTTTACAAGCACCATAGCTATCTCTCTCTCTCTCTATATATATATATATAGTAAGTTTCCTGTACTTTCGAAAGTACGGAGACCTCCGTGCTTGTGAGTTGTTTTCGATGATAGAAAATCCGATTCGACGATCGGCTCCGTTAAGCATAATCTACCATATTGGAACTATTTAGAAACCAAATTTTATAATTTTTTGACATCATTTACCAAGCAATCAAAAGGTCTCAAAAATGACTATTTTAATGGCCGATGTGGCACGTTTTTAAGTTCAACGGTGTAGAAGTATCCAAATTAGATGGAAATTTAATAAAAAATTCTACTTAATATCAATAGTAAGACCAATACTTCCGATTTGAAATTTAAGTCCTTCATTACTGTTTTTTATGAGATTTTCACTTTCAGCCGTTCATTTTGAGGCTACTCGTTTACTGGACAAACAAAATAAAAAAAATTATGAAATTTGGTTTCTAGGTAGTTCCAACAGCATAGATCATGTCTAACGGAACCGATCACCAAATCGGATATCCCATTATTGAAAACAACTTACAAGTTACGGAGGCTCCCGTACTTTCGAAAGTATAGGAGCCTAGCTCTCTCTCTCTCTCTCTCTCTCTCTCTCTCTATATATATATATATATATAGAGTCCAGCTACTATCCTATTAATAGGATTGGGACCTTTGTCCTATTAAGTCGTTTTGAATGATTGATACTTCAAATTGATAATCAGCACCATTGAAATTGATCTACACTATAAGAAATATTTAAAAACCGAATTTTATAATTTTTGAAAAACATTATCAAGTCTGTCGAAGAGTCGAAAAAATGAACGGTCATAAATGAATAACCTTCTTAAAATAAAGGTTAGACTTTCTCAATTCATAATCAGAGTTATCAAACATTATCTAAATAGTATAAAAAATTTTCTATCAAAAATTCAAGCAATTTGGATTTCTACACCGGTTAACAAGCAAACGGCTCATATAGGCCGTCAAAAGTTGTCGATTTTA